>NW_009203477.1:0-3981 GCF_000690835.1 Fulmarus glacialis | reverse complement strand
AACTTATGATATTACTCCCTATCAGGGGAAAACACAGTAAAAGCTCTGAAGGAGTGATTTGGTACCTTCCCCAAACCACAATCAATTCAATCGGATAATGGTTCCTGCTTTACTGCCAGAGTAGTCCAAGATTGGGCAACTCAGGAGGGAATTTCATGGGTATATCATACTCCATATTACCCACAGGCAAATGGGATTGTGGAAAGAACAAATGGCTTGCTGAAGCGCTTCCTTAAACCACACAAGCCAGGATGAGCGGAACGGCTGTGGGACGCAGTGATTAGTGTCAACAGTCGCTGGGGCATAAACAGGTGCCCGAAAATTACCACATTTTGTCTGAAGGCCCCAACCATTATACCAGCCCCATACGGCCCTGATCATCCTAAAAATCCATCGCATTTTCCCGGCCAACCAGTTTTGGTTGAACTCCCCACTGTGGGAGCCGTATCCCTCGTACTGGAAACCCCAGTAAATAAGCATGCCTGGAAGGCAAAAGATGCTCGTGGGAAAGAACACAAGATTAACACGAGGTGGATTGTTCCATCTTTCTAATAACAATCTGTCCGGTTCCTTAAAACGAACCCAGTTTACTTTCTTTTCTTTTTCAGGTGGAGACTCCGAAGCCAAGCAGAAGAAATAACTGAAGCCGAGGATCACCTGGATGGTTTTGTTATATCATTGAAAATAATGTTTTGGTTAATTATTTTTACTGTGTTTGGTGTTTGGGGAGGCTGCTGTGCCCCCCTTTTTGACTCGTCATGGCAAAATGAATTTATGGGTTTAGGTCAATAAGTAGCTGATACCTTTAACCTTACCAATTGTTGGTTATGTGGAGGACCCTTGGATTTAGAAAGTTGGCCCTGGACTTCCATCCCCCTTTCTTCTAAATGGTTAGTGAGTAATTACAGTGAGATCAAAAATGATTCCTATTGGAGTGAGGACACACAGCCCTGGACGGTACAATACCCGACCCGGGGTGAATATTGTCTAAATCAAACACAGGAGGGTGGTGTTTGTTTTTGTAGGAGATAGCAAATGTAATTGGACCTATACATATGGAAACCATTGCTTCATTGAGAGCTATAAGACAATGTTTAACTACAATAGTGGATCTTTTGTACCTCGGGAGCTGGGATGGGCCTGGGTGAATGAGACCGGGCACCAGAAAGCATTTCCTTCCTATTGGTCTCTGATCAATCGCACGAAAAATATTACCGTTGTTGGTGAAAAATGTTCTTGGAGTAATGATACTGGTGCTAGGTCCTGTTCCATTTACGAGATATCTGGCAACAACGTACCCATACCATTAAACCATCCACTCGGAGCAGAAAATACCACATATTTCCAGTTACCACGGACCCCCACAGGTCTGTTTGAAAATGGTACCTGGGAAATGAAAGGTCATTATTGGATCAGTGGACAACACGCATATAAGCAATTGCCCAAAAATTGGACTGGGGTGTGTTATGTGGGGCTAATTCGCCCCTTGTTCTTTTTGCTTCCAGAGGATGAATGTGACAGTTTGGGTGTTATGTTACATGATGATCTCAATCGATATCGGTGGTCCATTGATACATCTATAACTGGTGGACGTGGTCAAACCTGTGGTAAAGACGAGTGGACCCCTCAGCGTATAATCCAGCATTATGGACCTGCCACCTGGAACCCCAATGAGTGGATTAGCGGTGCTCGAGAATCTATCTATAATTTAAACTGCATCATCTGGCTACAAGCCGTCCTAGAAATTATTACTAACGAGACAGCCCGTGCCCTGTATCTATTAGCAGACCAGGCTACACAAATGCCAAAAGCGATATTCCAACACCGCATGGTTCTCGATTACCTACTAGCCGAAGAAGGGGGTGTCTGTGGTAAACTGAATGATTCCAGCTGTTGGTTAAAAATTGATGACAGCGGTAAAATTTGTCAAATTACCGCAGGAATACAAAAATTGGCCCATGTTCCTGTCCAGACATGGAAAGGCTGGGATGTTGACTTGTTTTCCTGGCTCCCAGGCAGCCCATGGGTTAAGCGAGTCCTATTTTATTTGTTATGTGGTTTTGCCATGCTGTTGTTTTCACCATGTTTTATACAGTTAATTCAACGTGTTGTAACGAATATGCAATTTGTAACCACCATTTCACCTGATGGTGTTAAACAAATACATGCTGTGTGTCGAACCACGCCGTCACTAGTGCGGATTGTATGAATTGCTCTTTTCTAGCCTTTTCTACATAACTATCTTTCTCAAAACCTGGTTTTGCCATGCTGTTGTTTTCACCATGTTTTATACAGTTAATTCAACGTGTTGTAACGAATATGCAATTTGTAACCACCATTTCACCTGATGGTGTTAAACAAATACATGCTGTGTGTCGAACCACGCCGTCACTAGTGCGGATTGTATGAATTGCTCTTTTCTAGCCTTTTCTACATAACTATCTTTCTCAAAACCTCCATGGGTCCTGAAGCAATCTTTGAGCCACTGGGTGGTGTGAAAGACTGAATTGTAGAACTTTTGTCTCAAAGACTGCTTATCTGGGCAAGGATTCCTTTGGCCACTGAGTATGATAAGATCAGCTGCAAGGTGTGAAAGATCTGGGCGAGGGTTCCTTTGACTGCTGAATAGTATAAGAATGGCTGCAAGGCCACAGAAGTCTCCGGCTGGCAAGGTGTGAAAGACTGAATTGCAGATCTGGGCGAGGATTCCTTTGGCTGCTGAAAACGGCTGCAAGGTGTGAAAGATCTCTGGCTGGCACGTGCTTGGACGGTCAAGACTCAGGAATGCGGAGACATGTCATTGCCATGGAAACTGCAGCCCTCGAATGAGAATAAAAGGGACTGCCAAGAGGACGCGGGCGCGATTGCCGCCCCCGCTGAAACACTGCGGACCCCGGAGCGACCGCCCACCGCCGGAACACCGAGAGACTTGGACCCCCGGGACGCCGGGGATCCATGGTGGTGACTGTTCTTGCAACTCTATCCCGAAAGCTTGCTTGACTTCTGTCTTTTTATTCTATTCTATCCTATCTCTATTCATTTTCTACTTTCGAAATTAAAAATTGCTGGTTTGGGTATACGGCATTTGACCTCGTTTGAGTCTTAATCTCGCTCTTGGGATCATATCAAAACCTCCCCCGACATCGGATCAGGACAGAAGTCATTACAATTCCTTTAAACAAAAGAAAATCAAATGTTTACAAACCATATAAAGCTATTCAAAACTAAAAGCTACTTGTATGGATGTCCTCCTGAAGAAACAGAATATGCTTTTGGAAAATAGTCTTTTATTTTTTAAAAAACAAAAGGATCCAGTGCTATACAACTAACAATGTGTCTTACAGCAAAGAGTTGCACTGTTGGTTTTTTTTAACCAGTCTTGTCCTATCCATCACCATATTTACCAAAGAATAGTGTATTTGGGATGATTTTCCATTCTACTTCCCTAATTTGGGAAGTGATATGGCTCAAAGGGCTTTTTCTCTTCCCATAGTACTTTTGTAACAGCTGTGATTTGTGTCCTCTCAGCAAGGTGATAGTGCGCTGGCACACAGACACAGTGTTCCTTGCCAACTGTGTGAGTAGTTGTGTGAGACACCATAGCTCTAAGTTTCTGGAGCTGCAAAAGGCAACTTAAAGGATTGTGCAAGCCTTGGAGGAGTCTGCTGCCTCCCTGGGGCCCAGATTAAGGACATTACTAGGAAACTCCCTAGTCTGGTACAACCCTCCGACTACTACCCGCTCGTGGTTATACAGGCTGGCAGTGAGGAGGTTACAGGAATGCCGGAGGTGAGCAAAAGGGTCTTCAGGGCACTGGGGCAATTGGTGGAAGGATCAGGAGCACAGGTGGTGTTTTCCTCGCTCCCTTCACTGGCAGGGAGGAATGCTGAAGGGAGCAGGAAAACTCATCGGATCAACACGTGGCTTAGGGACTGGTGCCATTGGCGAAATGTTGGCTTCTTTGATCGTGGGGAGGTTTAC
>NW_009203476.1:36461-53790 GCF_000690835.1 Fulmarus glacialis | reverse complement strand
TAATGATTCTATGATTCTATGATTCTTGTCGCTTCCTCTGTAAGATACGGATATTCTTCTGTTTCTTTCCCTGACAAATAAAATTGTAGGTAGTGGGGCCAGATGTCCACTTGATAACCTGCACAGCAATGTCAAAATCAACATAGTTTCACGAGGTACTACCTTGATCTGTTCTACATACATCTGCTTTTAAACTTGCACTGAAGTTCCGAAAACTGCCAGCGGCTCCTTGTGCAGACATCCACTTTAATCTGATTAGAGACTTAAGATAAAACATAGTCATTCATCCTACCTTTTCAGTAGAAGTTTCATGTTATAGCCACAGGGTGGCATCACTATGTTAGTTTTGTGTGGATTGTTACCCAAGTTCTTCGTTTTTTCTCAAATCCTTACTGCTTGATTGATACTGTTATAATTGGACTGCTAGTTTGGGGGGTGGTGTGTGTTTTGAAGTACCTCCCTCATAAATCTGTAGGTCCAAAACAAATGCTTCCAAACCAGAATTTTTTTATCCAAAAATACTTTGTACCATTCATAAAATACAGCCTGAAATTCAAAATGAACAATTTTGCTGTCTACAAAGGCAAAATGTAAATCATGTGCATAAACATAAATTGATCACATTATTTTTTCTTTGAATTTTAATGTATCAGTATCGTAAACAAGGATATTTATATGCCAGACAATATACGTTATATCACTGTTTTCTTAAAAATAACAAAAAACCCCCAAACACCATATGTGACATTCCACATTTTGTTGCATTAAATTAACTATTGCATACAAGTTGCTTCTCGTAAAGATGTGGAAGAGCACAGTGATTGCTATGCCAGTAGTAGGACTGTAAAGCTGGATTTTGAAATGGGCTGGAGGGTGCTGAGCAAGCAGGCTCACATCACTAGAAGGCTGCTGTCCGTCACTTTTGAATGGCAGTGGCAGCTGGGGGATGGTCCTGATGATTGAGAAAAGGTGAGGGTTATGCCAGTCTTTGAAGAGAACAATTTGAGGAATTACGGGCTGATCAGTCTGACCTCAGTCCACAGGAAGATTATAGTGTGAATCCTCACAAAAGCTGTGTCCAGGCACATGAAGGGCAAGAACATAATTGGAAACAATCACAATCAAGGGCAAATTATGTCTGACCAGCTAACTGAGCATCACCAGATGAAAGAGATGTCATTTATCTTGACATTAGCAAGGCTCTCAACACAGCCCCCAGCGTACTGTTGTAGAAGCCGCATGGGAGAGGTATGGTTTGGGCAGGTAAGCCATAAGGTGGGTAGAAGCTTTGCTGGACTGTCAAGATACAAAGGGCTGTGACAGGCAGGGCAAACCCAGCCAGCAGCCGATTACCAGTAGCATTCCTTGGGGGCTGTTACTGGAACTGATGCCGTTGGATGTCTTCACTAATGACCTGGACGATGGGACAGAGCAGACCCTTAGCCAGTCCCTGGATGATGCTGGGCTGGGGGCAGCGGGCAGTACCTGAAGGGGGACAGCACAGAGCCTCAGCAAGCCATAGAAGCGGGCTGGCAGGGGCCTCCAGGATTCAGTGAGGGACAGTGCAAAGTCCTGCCTTGGGGACAGAGTCACGCCATCCATAGCCCAGGCTGGGTGCGCACTGGCTAGAAAACAGCTTTGCAGAAAAGGACCTGAGTCACAGCGTGTCCTTGCCGTGGTAAAGGCAAGCCATGTTGGGCTGCATTAGCGAGAGCAGAGGCAGCGCGGGTCCCCTTGTGCGTGAGATCCAAAGGTGTTACTGTTGCTTTAGTTGTCCTGAAGACCCTACAGTGCAGAGAGACAACACAAACAGACAGGAAGCCTGTCGACTTCCAGTTCACAGGTAGGGCATTCTGTGGCCTTCAGAGTTTATCAGAAGCACAAGTATTTTATGATTTTTCTTGGGATTCCAAGGCTGTGTATTCATGTATGGTGCTTTTGAATACACTTAGGAATTTATAGTAGCGTTGAAACTCTTCAGCACTCTTAGACTGCTGCATTCTTCCTCTGTTCTCCTAAGCATTGATTACTGCTAGCTGTCAGAAATGAGGAACTGGTAAAAGGATATGTGGTCTGAGTATGTCCACTGTTGCATCCTGTTTACTCTGCTAGAACTACTGATATGATGAAACTTACTCATATCCTTAAGTGTTCTGGTGGGCTGTGCTGTAGAGCACAGCACTTTGCAGAAAAGAAAGAAATAACTAAATTTTCAACCAAGTAGCTTACATACAAAAATTAATGCATGTTTACGTATCTCAGCCCCAGAGAGTTTGATTCTCCCACGCTTTCTTGCACTGAGTAATACCTTGCTAAATGAATGATCTGATTGTTCTGATTTCTCTTTCCATGATAGCAAGATTATTTACTGCCCTAAACTAGATTTTTAAATATTTTTAAACCCAGTAAAAACAAGCTTAGAAACCTGGGACTGTAGTCATTTTGGATGAACAGTATAAGGAATTAAAGTATAGTAAAATGTAAGGCTGAAAACATGTAGTCAATGTGCAAATTTTCACTCTCCTCACAAAAATCTTAAAAGAAGAAAGTCAGCTCAAATACTTCCTTCATACCTTGTTTCATATTCTGCTGAGTGGTTTAACTCCACATTGTTCTGGAAATGTGAGAACTTGGTCTCAGTTGGGTGTAGTTACATGTATTGCTACTTACAGAGCTGGTTTAAGATACTTGTGTATTTAGACGGGTCGTATTTTCACATGAATGTAAGAGCTTTCTTACTCAGCCATCATGTGGAGTAAAGAAGTTCTATAGAAAACTGTTTCATCATGTGAGTTCATATCAGCACTCTTAAACACAAGCATCTCTAAGTCCTGAAAATAGCTTTTGTTCCTCATTGATCCAGAATTGGAGGGCACTCTCTTAGTGAGACCAAGAACTAGAAGTTACTGTGAAGCAAGTTAGAGGGATCGCCCTCTTCACTGGTACGAGTCTTCCACTCTTCGTTTACTCCATGCACTTTCATATATCCATGTGTTTGTGTTCAGGCTCATTGCCATAACCTTTTTTTTTAACATGTTGTACTGACTTTGTCCCTTCTGTGCTGATGCTACTGGTGGATACAGCGAGAGCTTGTGCGCTCCTGTTCACCTTAACGCTAGTAAGTTTTCCACTGTGGAAGTGTAGTGCTGTCCCTGCTCTGCTGCAGGGATCATTGAAGCTCACAGTGCTGTCCCTTCATTGCTGGTGGTGCTTGTAATCTACTGCAAAATGATGTGATTTGGCTTCTTTCATCTCTTTCTTACTGCTAGATATTGTCTTTGGTCTTATTTTATGGTGCAAGTATAGCTGAATATGCAAGAGTTGTGGCTTTGAGCTGTATCATCTGAAATGTCTATAATATTAATTTCACAGGTAGTGTCTTCTGCCCAAGTTAAATGAGAACTTTCATAATAATGAGTGCTTCAGAAACACTGAGAAATGAGACTACCCTTTAATGTTTAGTGGCGTACATCGCTTGGACATAAAAAGGAGCTCAAACCTCGACACTTGTTCTCTGTATTTTCTCAAGAATTTCAGTTCTTGTGAGGCTTTTTACTTTATTCCTCCACTCAGAATATTTTCTTCGTTTGCTTAACTTGTGCTACCATCTGTTGTTCAGTAACTACTCAGAGCCAAGACGGCTGATGGAGATCTGAGTTCTCTTAGATCAGCACTTGGCACCGTGAGCTTTTTCACAACCCAACAAGCAGTTCCAACAGCTGCATGCATGAATCACTTAAGTTATAGTACCCTGCAGCACCCTGTAAGAACGGGTTTTGACAATCTGGTCAGATGCCACACAAGCAAAAGTGCTATGAACTGAGCTCCTTGGAAGGTGTGGCATAAATTTAAGATCATTATTTTGATACTTATTTTAATGTAATGTGCTCTAAAGTTTCATTACTGTTCAGAAAGCTTTGGGAATACTTAGATTGTACATAAGAATTTACCATTAATTACAAAAAAATTTCAAGTAGGCTGGGGGTGTATGTGCATGTGTGTTTATTTGTTACAACAAACTATTCTGACACATTCCCTATGGCATTTCGTTTTACTGAGAGGCAGTTTGCCCCAGCAGTAGAACTGCTCTTCGCATGCTTTTCAGTCAGTCTATATTTAAACCTGTCTCCAGCGGTATTTTATTTCAGTTGTTTTAGTCTGGTTTGCTTAGCTGTGGATACATTCTTGATTATGCTGTATGTTTATTGAAAGATTTGCTATCATGTACTGTTCTTCTGCAAACACTACAAAACATCATTTCATTCAGAGTTTAGCAAGCTGCAAGAGCACTTCTTTAAGGTTTGCGAGAGGACGGTATGGATTCGGTTTTGGTTCTGTAGCAGTTAGCTGACTGCACTAACACCAAGCCCAAAGGACTGGTGTAAATCAGCCTTGTGTCATTGGGCAAACTGAGCTACACAGCTGAGGATCTCGTCCTGCATATAATTTGCATTACGCTCTAGCTTTGTCATTATTTGTTTAATGATAACCATTGCTTTGGCTGCGTATTTAACACAAGGCCATTCACAAAAGAATTTATGGAGTCCATATGTTTGTATTTCACTTAGCTGCCTAAATAAGGGGGGAGGTTATATTGTCTTGATTTTATTTTGAAGCTGCATCTGCAGACTAGCTGGAGCCAAGCAGGGTAACTATAGGATGGGACAGTATCATCCAGGAATAGGGTGTTGAAACTTCTTGGGCAACTTCCACAGAGCTGCCTGGCAAAACTTCCCCCCCAGTTCCTCTTAAAAATTAGATCAGTAGGTTCCCAGGGGGTAATGAGGGATGGGTGCCAGGGATGGAAAGCCTCGGTGGTTCTGCAGAAGTAGGATGGGAAAGGACAATATTAAGTCTTGTGTCCAAGAGTTTAACCAATGTTGTTGAGTCAGCCCGCCAGCCTTTCACACCCCTAGAAAAGGATGGATGTACAGGCTGCAGACCGAGGCAGTGAACTTGAGGATGCTGAAGAAGGTTGGTGTTCGTTTCCCAGATTTTAAAGAGTTCTTAAGAGTTTATAAGAGTTTTAAGGAGTTAAAGAAAATATGTAAATGTCTTCCATCAGCAATTTTCAGTCAATGTCTTACCAGGGATTTAACTGTATTTTTATAGAGAACTCTGGATAGGTTAAACTTGATAGTTCATACCACAATGAAAGATAAGCTAGATAAAGGGCAGAGAAATGGTCTTTTTGCTTTCCCCAGGTTTGAGATGCCCTGGAACAGAAATGGATGCCAGACAGTGAGGGATGACCAGATCTTTTTTTGAAAGCCACTGACTCCCTTCTAACTCTACTAAAGAAACAGGAGTGAATGATGAAAGGTGCTGGTCGGTTATCTGCTCTTCTTACCCTAGTGATTTCTAGTTGTGCTTCCGCAGCAGAAAGGATGTTAAAAATATCAATAGGAATAGGAAATCACTTTAAAACTCAGTGGGAGACACACTCTTCTCTTTGCTTAGGCCAGTATTTCATTCCATAACACATCAGTCAAGACTCTGCAGGAAACTCTGAGGATGCAGGTTTATATAGACAATGTAAAATGGCCCTACAGGTTTGGGTCAGATGGCAAAATTAACTCACCCAGCTTTGCTACATCAAGGAACTGTAGTATCCAAAATAAGATTTCATTGATAGAGTACAGCTAATATGTCCATCCCGAAGTCAAATACTTGGTTGTCTTCAGTATTTTGTATCTTCTAGGAAAGCCACCACACTCAGACCAGCAGCAGGCACAGTCCTGACCCACACTGAAGGCTATGGCCAGGACCTTCTCCCAGTTCGTGCACCACACCAGGTAGTGCTGGTGGGAGAAGGGACTACACTATAGGCTTTAACTACCATACCTCCTTTTGCTCATTAAATCTGCTCTTGTCCGAGAGACCAAGGAAGGAGGGTCTTGCAGCTTCCGTTTACCATTTAAAAGGGAGCTTAGCTGTGTATTGGGTCTCTGAAGTCTCCACAGCGACCCAAGGAGCATCCAGCATCAGGACACTTCCCAAGAGAAAATAATTATTTCAAGTAAGAGATATTATGTCAGTTCATAACACACCCTCTAGAAGGGACTGCAGAAGATCTGAAATAGGCTAAGAAGGCAAAAAAAGAATGAGAGAAGGCAGGGGAGAAAAGGAGGAAGACATCTGTTGTTTCTTGTCTGCTGGGAAGGAAGGTGTCATAAGGAAGAAGTCAAAAAGAGAAATAGAATTCAGACAAAATGGACTAAAAAAAGGGAGAGGGGACAGAATAGAGCAAACTGGTCTCTACAGGTAACACCCGGCAATCTGCATCCAACCTCTGTGCAGCAGGGAAGTGAAAGCCCACCTCCATGCGCCAGCTTTTTTTCCTGCTCCCAGGAGAGGAGATCTGCTCTGCAGAAGACAGACAGATGGCGTTACCATTGCCTGTGCTCCTGTGGGGGATTTTTCCAGATGGGGAGTTGGAAGCCTCTTTGTGCTGCTACAGCCTTCCTCTCCAGCAGCCCTCCAGCACTCGGGGCCTCCACCAGACTGCGTACCCGTATCATATGCTACTTAGACATGTGCACACATGCATCTCAGTACTGTGAAAATTTCAGCTGAACCCGTTAGAAAAATAGGTGTATTTATATCTAGGGTTTTCTCCATGTTTGAACGGTATGCTGGTTGACTTTTCCTTTCTTGTAACATGCGCCTGTGTTTTTTCATTATTGAGAGATTGCTAACAAAAACAGGGCCACCAGCACTGATCTGAAAAGAAAGTTGACACGACTGTTTTGCAGAGGAACCCCAGACAACACTGCGTCACCCACACGCTGACTTCATCAGTCAGTTTCAGTGCCTTCCTATGGTGTTAGGATACCTCTCCTACCTCCATCCAACAAAGCACAGATGTGACAAGTTTCTCAGTTACCTGGAAAACTACTGGGCAGCCCAGGAAGCATCACCCTCGTCACAACTCAGTTTGCTGCTTACTAGAATTAAAAAAAAAAAATCCATTTTAAATAACAAGCGGTCACCTTTGATCTCCATGTCCTTAACAGCTGAGCAAATGAGCACAGAAAGTAAAACTCTGGAAAGGTAACGTGATTTCAAGTTTTACGATCAAGTAAAGGGAGATACTAAGTTTAATCCCTTTATCTTAGTTACACATTAAATTTATGACAAGCTCACCTGTGTAAATAAGTACATTTTGTTCTGCTTTCTTATACTTTCCTTCCTCTGCAACTTTCCAGTCCGCAGTTGCACCAACTGACCTTGCTCTTTCCACTTTTTTTTTATTCAGTTTCTCTTTATACTCATTACTGGACTGTCAGCAGGTATTCCTGTCTTCCTGTTTAGTTTCATTTCCCCCAATAATATCAGAATAAGGAACAATTGCAGCAGCTGAACATATTGTATGGAGAGCTTACTATATGCTGCAACCATCTTAGGAATAGTATCATTCCATTTTCATTATTAAAAGTTTATTAAAGGGCTTATGTTTTGATCTTTCTGCACATCCATAAAGCCTTTAAAATCATTGGAACAATTTATCAAACACATTAGAAAAGTTCATTAGCTATTATAAAAAAACCAAAACACTCAAATGCTGTTATCATCCCCACAGGCCAGGCCTGTGTGTGGGAAAAGGTGTTGCAATTATTCTTCGTAGTCAGATTTGCACTTCACTGAATTAAAAATAAAAAGCCAATTTCAGGCTAAGGAGCCTCTACAGCGCAGACCTTGCCCTCAGCCATTCTGGGGCACCTGAGGCGCTGCTGACATGTGGCAAACTGCTGGATTCAATTCTGTCAGGAGACCTAAGTCAAACTGGCATTTTCAACAGCAGTCAGCAAACTGGAAGCATACGCAAATCCACAGGGTACAGCTGTGAAGCTCCAGGTGCCAGCCACGTTAAGGGAGCTGGCAGCTCCAGCCTGCACTAGAAACAATTTCTGAGTGACCTGTGTCAGGCAGGTAAAAAGAACATTAAAGGAATGTATTTTGGGCATGACACTGCTGGAAGGAAAGCTGCAACCACCAAACCCAAGCAGAGATGAAGGTGCCTGTTGGTGATGCTGTTAATGCAGCCTTTCAGAAGCAGCCAAAGGATTCTGTTAGAGTGCAAATCCTAATGCAAAGCAGACATCATCCTTCACCTGAAAGAGTAACTATCGCTCAGGGTCTTCTCTCCCAGTCAGGCCAGGAGGAAACCTAGAGTATCCAGCCTCCCTGCACCCACCTCAGGCAATGCAAGGGCAAGTGTTGGTGTTCCTGCTTTAGAGGAATGCGCTGACAACCTCCAGTTCAGGAAGTGACAACGTACTAGAATACAATGTACTCTTCATATCCCCGAGAAAATTACTTACAAAACTATAATGCAATAGAACGTGTAGGCATTCAACAGATACATACTTTGCTTAAAACAGTAAGTGCAGTGAACTTGGGATGACCAGGGCCAATGACATAAAAGAAAATGAGAAAGAAAAAAAAAAAAAATGCAGCATTTGTACTACTGAAAGCATCTCAAAGCAAGGCTGATGCCAACTCACATAGATTGCATGAAAGTAGTAGACGGGTCGTGTCAGTCTGGAAGTATAAATACATACCAGAGATGATGACAGAAAAAAAAACAACCATGAAGAACCTCCTTCACTAAAGCACTCAAATCCAGGACCTAAATCATTAAATAGACTCACAGACTAGTTGAGGTTTGCAGGGATTTCTTGGAGATTGTCTAGCCCAGTGCCCCTGCTCCATGCACGGTCAGCAAGATTTCCCCAAAGGAGTCCAATTTGTTCCAATCGCTGTACTTCAATAAGCTGAAGGAAGAACAGTATTACTGGTTTTGCTTTTTTCCAAAACAATATAAATGTTTAAGCACATATTTTCTGATCATTTTCATTCAGTTTCAATGAATTCCCAGGCACTGTGCTGAAGATCACAATCGCCATTTTTTGTTCTGATACAGGTTTTCTCCGTACTACACAACAGTTTTCTGCCTAACAGCATCAGTACTGTAAGAACATAATAGTGCAAGGAAATAGATATGGTAGAGTTTACAAATAACTAAAGATCACAACAATTGGGGTAGGGATTGTGTCTCCTCTGTTTCTGTGAAGAATTTTCACTCTTGTACTCAAAATAATTATAGTATCTTCTGTGGGGTGAAAGTTATGTATTATTTTAAAAATGTGCAGAATTTGAAAGACCCTCAGAATTCAGGAAATACAGCAACCGCCATCTGTGCGGTCATTATCTTCTTGAAGCAAACTCATAGACCTGATGATGCAAAATACAAGCAGTTACGGTAGTATGACAGAAGACATGAAGAAACAGCGTGGAAACACTCATAAAAATGGAATCTTAGCATAGACCAGGGTTACATTTAACACAGGAAGAAGTTCATAAAGTCCATCTCTAGAGAAACAGGTAGTGAGCAGTAACAGGCAGACAACCACATGAAGCGGTGCTTCAGCGAGGGAGAAACTGAGAACCGAGCTACAAGCACGCTGAAAAACCACAGAGGGAAGTAGTGTTTTCACATACAAAGTCCTTGATCTGGTTCTCAAGAAAGACCCCACCATGCTCACAAACCCAGAATGGTGACCAGCAGTTACAAAAATTGAAATTAAAAAAAGGAAAAAAAAGTGGCATGCAGGGAGTACTGTAACAAAACATTTTCGTTTAAAATTATTTCAGACACAGAGCAACTAGTCATCACCTGATTAGAATGCAACATATGTTCCATTAGACAGAGCTACCAAACGTCTGTACGCTCAGCTGCATTGGGGATAATAAGCTCCCATTTGCTATAGGCACTGTGTGTTCTTTTCGTTTTACTTCTAGTGGCAATTAACCTCCCTGTTATTAAGAAAATTGAGCTAAAAGTGGAAGACAAACACTCATTTGCAACACTGAAGAAACAAGATCCTTTTCCATTTGCCCGTTTCTTCAAATGTGTTTTTACCTCTGAAGCTGTTTTAGATACAGTGAAATAAATCAAACCTTCCTCCTAAATTACCATTTCCCAAACTTCTCCGGCAGAAAACCCATGCAACTCTCACAGGCACTTTACATGTGTGGGCTTCTCTTCTGCAACTCCATCTCCTTGGAGTCTGCATTCCCACTATAAATTGTGACCTCTCATTTGGGACCATCATCCTAAATCCTGCTACTGGAGATAAAAATCTGCCCTAGCATATGCTCTCTAAAAAGCAAAGAGTATTTTCTTTGACAAAGATTTAAAAAAAAACCACAAATACTTATGAATATGAAGAATACAGTACTCTTGTACATTTAAATGCACGTAAGTAATCCAAAGTAGCAGACAAGAAAATTCACCCCCAGTTAAAGATCATCCGATTCAAACAATCAAGGCAAGTTTTTACCCTCAAACCTCCAAAAACTATCATAATTTGTTTCTCAGGTGGAAAACCGGGAACAAATTCAAATAGCAGCCGAGATACTTGAGGCCTGCATGAGAGCAGTGCAGCAGCTGGAGAGCACGTGGAGGTTACCTTCTAGAGGGGCGATGGTGTAGAAAGAAAAATGAAGCAAGCAATTTGTTTTATTGTGGGGGGTGAGAGGTCATAGTCTGTGCAGAGTTGGGAATGCTATAAACCACGGTGATCTTCGCCCAGTTTAAAGGGAGAACAGCCTCCCATATCCTACTGGGATTGTACTGGATGTTTTAGTTACACAAGATAATATAAAATGGAATTTGCAGAATTACCTGGCTTCTGCCAATGTCTCAACCCCAAATAGCACAAGCAGCAGTGTATCTCTGTTTCAACCAGTGTTCAGCTGACCTCCTCTTCTGACTGCAGTCAGCGGCACACAGAGAACTGCATGCTACTTATTTGCTCTTGCAAAGGTTTTTTTTCTATTTTTCTCCCAACCTGTGCTTGCAACCAAGTTCCTGGGCTGTAACATACATATGCTACCAGTGTTCTGCACTTGGGATGCATCATCTTTGCTGCAATGTACAACACCAGAGCAAAATGACATTTGTCAATGCCAGAAGGAAGAATGAGGAGGCGTTGGCTATACAGATAGTTAGAAAAGTTTTGGGTTTTCAAATAAAAGAGCTAAAGGAACATGGAAGATTTAAGCAGTCTCTGCATATATGGTACAAAAGCAATCGGAGGTGAACGGCACTCGTGTCACAGACTTTTGCGATAGGCAGAGAAAGACAACAGAATGCTAACAGTGATGGATATGCTACTCCTCATTTTCTGTGCTAAACCAAAATTTGAAGAACACACTTTACGTTTGCAGGTAGACAGGTGTAACGCCGGTAATCATTCAATTATAGACAACAGACAAGGCGTTTGAATAATCACAGGCAAAATGAGGGAAAATATCCAGAAGACTCTGCATTCAGGTATGGCCCTCGCAGCTCACTGTTGCTAACAATACTAAGATTCCCAGACTTTTTTGGCAGCTTTTTTAAGTTCCATTTTCTATATGGGAATTAAAACAAAAATCCATTAGCAACAACTGGCAGAAAAATACTGTTCTGAGACATAATCAGCCTCAACAGAACAACCCGATCCATGTCTGTTCCTGCATTTGAAAGACCAGATTTTCCTGGGGCAGATGATGGTAACCTTTGCTCATTCGTGTTGCCTATATTTGGATGCACGAAATGTGCTAGTTCAGAACTTGTCGGGGCTTGCAGACTTGCAGAAGAGTTCTTTGGACTTCATCCCCGGGCTGGCTGCAAACTCAGATGAAGGCTTGGAAGCAAAGGAAGGAGAAGTTAGGAGATCAGACTTGCAGAAGGGGATAGGCTGTCCAGCATCAGTGCAAGGTATCCTCTACAGAGACACAGATCCCTCCTTTCACCTTCCCTCCTTGCATAAAACATGCAGTAAATTCTACTGGGAATTACAGCCTATTCCTTGAACCAAAAAATGTTTTGGATGTTTAATGGCTTACTACGGTTGCAACTTCTGTGCTTAGTTTGAAGCATAGTGCAGTTGTTCTTGGACGTTCTTGTATTTTTCTCTGTATTCTTGTTTGAAAAAGGACATTCCAGCCTTGTATAACTATGTCCTAGAAGCGATTAATATTACTCCCTAGAAAGGAAATGCGGTATTATATATTGTATGTGACTGGAACAGAAATACCTTTGAAGATTAGGGCCTCAGTTACACAATCGCACTGGCATCAGGAGGACAGCAAAATGAGGCCTGTCCTCATTCACCTCAAGACCAACTATTTCTGGCACAGGGTGCATTTCTTTTAACAAACATTTTCCAAAATTATCTTTGCATAATGATCAGCACAGAGATGAAACAACTGAGGAGGGGCAGAAAAGCCTAAATCCTTTGGTGATGTGCACATCAGACTCAAGAAACTGGAGCAGTTGTTGCATCTCTACAAATTCAGGAGGCTCCTACCACAAGAAATAAGAACCTAACTTGTTAAAGCAATTTTTATTTAAGTATTTGGAGGGAAACTTTCATATCATGAGTAAAAATACTAGAGTTGAATGTTGTTAAAAAAAAAAAGTCAAGATGATGGGCTCTCTGTGCAAACACAGCAGTTTCTGATGGAAAGGGGAAGCGAGGGTTTTCATAACATACTCCCTTTCAAATAAAAAATTAAATGCTAGTTAACTGCAGTACATGTCATCATTTTTTATACAGTCAAGAGAATGAAAAACAAAAAAAAAGCAATTTAAGAGAACGCAACCTACAATGGAATAAATTCATTCGCAGCAGAGACAGAATAAGACTGCTTTTATGAAAATTACAAAGAAACAGGATACAACAAAAATAGGGTGTGGGGAATTTTCCACTAAGATTAAAAATGAAAAACAAAAAAAAAATATTCACTTTTTGAACACCATTATTATTCAAACACTTATGAAGTTTCAACCTAGTTTTTTTCTTACACATGGGAAACACTGTTAAAGTGAATCTTCAAGAGTGAGAAGGCACCATGAACTGTTGGCTGATACCTTTAATGCACACTCAAGAAAGAAGAAATGATCTGGCATGATGCAAAAAATCATTAAGTGTTTATATATATTCATATATCTTTTCATTAAAAAAAAGCGGCAACAAGTCATTACTTCAGCGCCAAAATGTACTTTTGTCTGGTTGACTCGCTCATTAAGATGATTTCTCACTTAGACCTGTATGGTATTTTTATACAGTGGTGAAAGTGGGTGATTTTGTGTTGTTGCATTTCGTATTAGATTGGTAAATCAAGCATTTTCTAGGTTCTGAGAAGCCAATCCTATGAAGTATTCCTCTATGCAAATGGAATAATTGTCTAGAATGGAATACTCATTTGTACGACGTGGCAATTTCACTGGATTCAGTTTGATATGTAATGTCTTGTAGCAGATGTTATAACAAAAATAACTTTTGCTTTTTGATTTACCTCACTGAGGCCATTAATGCTGTTCCTATAGTTGGTTTTCTGGAGTTGGATGACACTTCACTGCTGTCCAAAATGAGTTTGAACCTTAACCCTCCAGAGTTTTTTCACTTTGTTGCTTACATTATTGCACTAGCTACTAAAGTCTTATATCTTCCTATATAAATCTAATTGTTCAGAGTGCAGATTCTATATTTAGATAATGAACTGTATGAAATAAATAAAATAAGGGGATTTTCTGGTCAGAGTTGCTGATATGTTGAATACCTTAATTATTTCTAAAGTAAACAGTTTTGGTGTATATTCTTAAAAACCTATGGTCATTCAGCATAAAAGCCTTGACGTAATACTTTAAGAATGGATTTGTTTTCCTTCTCAAAAATGCATCAAAGAATTGTTTTAAATACAGAATCTGTGAGGCTTCCTACAAATTCATCTAAATCGTAATACAAACACAGTTTGTAATTCAGATAATATAGAAAGTTCTCTAGTGTCCATTGAAGTAAGGTCCCCAAAATGCAGTCTGTTTTGTTTCTGAATGGGAGAACATTGCAAAACATTAAGCGGTTCCACTGGCTGAATAGGAGAACTGAGGAAAATGAGGTCTTCTCTCGTTATCTACACAATCCATGCTGTCATCTGAAAAATGGAAAAAAAAAAAACACCAAAAAAAACCAGTAGACAACATTTGCTACCTTTTAAAGTAAACAAACAATAAGATAATGCACGGCAAAATTATTTCAGAAAATTTCACTTTTTCTTCCACAACTTGAAAGGACAAAGAAACAGGAAGTCTTAAATCTCACTCCATTAAATGGGCATCACAGAAGATCCTGATTGTTGTATGTAAACAGTTGTTTGGATGTCCATTTAACATTGCTACGAGCTGCATTGCTTAAATCCATATTCAGTGTTCTGAATTTCTGGCAATTGCTATTTCAGAGCATCAAACATGCTCAGTTACCATGCAAATAAAATATATTTGCTTGCATATACACAGTGTGTGTGCAGATGTACACATGCAAAACTCATGAACAGAATTATTTTCCAGTGGGAACGTGCAGATTTGGAAAAGACAACAGTACAAATAATTTCACTATCTTCTAAAACAGGTTTTTCATTTCCCAAACTGGAAAGTTTCACATCAGTTTACCAACTTCTTGGTCAAATACATATATGGAAAACCAGCAAGTTTAAAGTGATGCTTTTTCACATTGTCTAAAGAGACCAGGTAACATTACAGCAAATTATTTCTGGTCCTCTGGAGAACATAGTGGGCAACATTTGGGAAAACTTTACCTTGGTCAGGAGGAGTGATTGTTATCATCTGTGCTGTAAATTCTTCATCAAAGTATCTTGTATCTGTTTCAGATGTAACTTGTGGCTTAAATGGAGGTACAAGCTATGAAAAGGAAAAAAAAATACTGTCTATTTACAGGTTCTTGCAGTACTGTTTGACACAGGTAGAATTTGAAATAGAGTTATAAGCTACAGTGCCTTTTCCTACATTCCTAAAATAAGTTTAAAAAACACCAGTTCATAAAGAAGGAACCATGTTCAGTAAAAAGTATTTATTTAGGTGCGTACTTCCTATTTATGGGGCATTTAAGGCATTTTGTCGCTGGGATTTGATTGCATAAAGAAAAACCTAGAATCCTAACATTTCTTCAAGTAATAAATAATATGCTTACAAATTTTAAAAATAATAGTATATACCGGTTCCCCACCTAATTGTCAACTGCATCTAGTCAGATTTATGCTTGAGGAGGATGAAAATGAGTAAGAAAGATGCTCAGTGATACCAAACTGATCAGCTAGACTTGCGTATCACCACAAGGGTTGTAACGTTCACCAAAAAAATTACTGTGCCCATGCAGCTCTGACTGCAACGGTGCTGTAGGTCGCACCAACCCGGGAGAATTTAGGACAAGGCAGCAGCAACATTAAGCATTTATACTCCCAGTCCCCAAAAGCAGTTTGATATCAACTCTGAACTTAGAAAATCTGGAGTGCTTACAAAAAAATCAAGCGTGCTTAGCGGTGAACATTCTCCTCTTGTTACACCACGAGTTGCACTATTTGGGTTTTATTCTTGACACTTGCTTGGGCAGACAGGCTAGAAATGATCCGTGTGTACCTAGGCAAGCTCTGGCAAGAGGAACTCCAGATGGAGCAGAGCTGCTTGACGGGGGCTGGAGGAGGAGCACGCCTGGGAAGCGGGGTGGCGGAGCTGGTTGCATACAGATGCACAGAGTTGGAACACGTACAATTTTGGAGGGCAACGGAGCTGGGATTCAGACCTCTCTCACCTCCCCGCTGCACGATGCGGTAGAAACAGAATGTAAACACTGTTCTTAGCCCTCCCACAGAGGACATGTAATAGCTCTCAGCGCTGGGCTTCAGTTCGCCCATCACTGGGGTTAAGCATGGCCATCTTTTAATAGCACAGAGCCACACCAGGCAACAATTTAGGAGCGTGATTGAGGAAGTATATGGCTTCCAATCTGAAACTGCAGGGAAAGGTTTATCAAGGCAAGTGGTAAACTGCTCCAACTGGAATTAAGCAGTGACCCTGAGACTCGCACTTCTGCTCTTACAGAAATAAGAACACCACCGACAGAAATCACTACCTGCAAATCTTGAGTGTACAAAACACCTCTTCCCCACCCCCAACTTTTCCTCCAGCTTAGATCTGAAGAATCATTTGCTTGGCAAGTCAGTTAGTAAGAAAACCACTAGCTTCAAGCTCCCTATCGCCAGGATCATCTTTCTGATCTGTTTTGAGAGCACCTAACAGAGCGTTGTCCTGTCTCACAGACAACAATCCAATGAAGCTCCTTCATTTTCAATGTAAAGACTTTAAGTGTAACCTACACATAAGGTGATATTTCCAAATACAAAGAAACATTCTACAGTTTAAAACCAATCTTTAAAAATTAAGGGACATAAAAATTCTGTTTATTGTAAGAGAGCACAATTACAGTATATATTCATCATCATTTTTTTGAATTATTAATGTTCCTCTGCGCCCAAGGATGGCTTAAAGGAGCCTGGCAAATGTTCCTGTGAAAAACATTAGGTCCTTAGAAGTGGTCTTTATGTCCTGAATTTAAAAAGGAAAAGGAAACAGGATATCCCGAAGCCACAACTCTCTCTGAGCCTTACAGTCCTCCTGAAGCTATTGAAGAGGGAATGCTTCACATTATAATGTTAATAATGCTATTCTCAATCAAGTCAAACCAGCATGTTATGTATAAAAACCCTGTTCAGGATGAGCTTTCTTTTTTTCACATTTTACCTCTATTCTCTTTCTCCTTACAGCAGTTGCCTGCCTATTCCTTAAAGCGAACCTTGGTTTGTTTTTGACAAGCTGTGCGTGCATGCGTGTGTGAAGTTGTATCTGTCCTTTTAAGCTAATGGTGGTTTTGGCACTCGCAATGCTCCCAGTTGCTCTAGCTTGCTGTGCACAGCACAGAGTGATTTAGGACTTGGGCACTGCAGCAGACACCTGAACTATGCACATCAGAACGACTCGGAGCAGCAATCCTAAGTCAGAACACACGTGTAATGGGCTAGCGTTGCCTGTATCATTTTCCCTTTTATTTTAGTATCTGTTAAAAGCAATTTGAGACAGATTATGATGCACCCACAAGACACTTTTTTTTCCCCTAGCTGTCAAATTCAGAACATTAAGCTGGAAACAGAGGGGAAGCCGCAGAAAGCTCTAACGCTGGCTTTACCAAGCAAGTATGTTGCTTTACTGAAAAGCTGTCACTGCAATAGCTCTGCAGTTCAACTGGCACAGAGGTGCCACCTGTAGCTTCCCACTGCTGCAGACCAGCATGATACCTGCAGGCTTACGTTGGTTTAAGAGACAAAAAAGACTAGAAAAAAACATGTGATTAAAATCTCATTGCGTATGTTTCGCTTGTGGGTGGCAAAATACTGCAAATTAAATCACACCTTTCTTTGCACCAGA
>NW_009203476.1:31816-36430 GCF_000690835.1 Fulmarus glacialis | reverse complement strand
CTTTCAGGAGAATCTAATGAATATTTTAAATTCTTGGGACAACCCTAGTTCTTCAAAACTCCTTGTAATTCAAAGCAAAGCTATGTTTCCAAAAAGCTTAATTACAAAGTAAGTGTTCTCGATTACTCCAAGCCTATATTCATAAACATATTCACCATTATCTGGAGATAGTGGGTAACTAAGCTTAGCACATAAACACCTCTAGGCAGCTGACAAAATTCAGCTTTTATCCGTGAGACTGCATTTCAGGTAAATGCTGCAAGATTCTCTTTGGGCCACCCAGAACGTAGGCAGCAATTGCTCACAGGCTTTTTGAAATCTCTTCATTTGCACAACATGGCTATTTCTACAGTAGGTAATGGTTTACATCCAATTTCAGATGCACACGCTAACGGGACCGGAGGAAACCCAGAATCCAGCCTCCTTGGATATGCCAAGGTCAGAAACAGTCTCAATTAGCACACTGTGTTCTCCAAAATATGTAACACTTGGAATTTCCTGGTAGTTTCCACAACAACCTGAGTCAGTACTACCACAGGACAATTTATGAAGGCTTTCTCAGTCCTATGGATAAAAAAACTGCCCACAGCTTGTATGATTTCTCCTCTGTTTAGGGAAGCAGGACTACCACCAAATAACAAATAACTTGACTAAAGACATTTGAGGCCCGTTATCAACTTTTTACCTTCAACTTCAAAAAATTAGCAAAATCCCAAGTATTCAGCTTGTCAGCTGGGTGAAAATGGGGATAACCTGTTTAGAACAGTAATTCAGATACACTTTTCACATTATACTGAATAAATTCCACGCAACTCCCTCCTGCCCTGCACGCAGCTCTTTCTCAAGGGATGCTTTGAAAAGACAGAGGTCTAAACTCTATCTATGCTTTCAAGGCACAAAAACTTATTTTATGATTTTTCAGTTCCCTTTAGCCACACAAATCTGTGAGGAAGTGAAAGAAGAGAAGGGAACAGAGCACTCTTTGTAATTGTATACAGGCACTGGACAATTCTCCCACTACGGTATGGAAACCAGTGGTGTTATGCTCTATTTTTTTAAGAATACAAACGTTGCTAATAGATCACTGTATTAGTTTTACTGAAAGAATCCAAAGAATTAAAACTCAGTTTCTGCTAAGTTTCTTACCTGCTCCCACCAGCTGGAGGGAGAACTAAACTGTATTTAGAGATCAAATGAGATCTGATATCATGAGGGGCTGCAGGGGGAAGGAGGGAAATCGGGAAAGGCTGGGATTGGGTGAGATCATGTGGCACCAGTAGATGGGAGCCTTGAATCACCAGACCTATGTTTTAGTTAGCTGCATTTCATGTGAGCATTATGGAAGATGTGGCTTGTGAGAATCAAATGGGAGAGGACAACAGCAGATCACCCCGAGAGCATGAAACAGGGCATCTTGGAGGAGTGGAATAAGTTATCTGTGAACTAAGGGACAGTGAGGCATAGACAACTGATCAAACACACTCATACGGAAAAGTTTGGGCTCCTTGACTTCAGTGGCTCCCATTGGAAAGTCTACAAACTCAGTGGGTCTCAAGGAAAACCAATGAGAAACACCAGACACGTCACATCAGCCCTCTGTCACAAAAAAAAAAAAAAAATTACGCTTGGATTGATGTAAAAGCCTACACTTCTCTGCACTTGTCTATTCAGTCTAATTTCATCATTCAAGACAGGAAAAATGCAAAAGGAACAAACAGCCCATCTTCCACTACTGCTTCTAGGAAGTTTTGCTTCCAGATGCTCAGGAACCAACAGTAACTCCTGGGCTCACAAGGGATATGTCAGTTGATAGCAGGGAATGGCACCAAGAATTCACAGGAAAAGCCATTTTAAAAGCTTATATACTGTCTAAATTTGGAAGCAATTTTGGTCACATCCTATTTATTCAGTCACAGAATCAAGTATCTCATTGAGAGATACGCCTCTCATTGAAAAAAAGCAAGCGTTGGTTCAGAAGTAATCCCGTTACAGTATTTCAAGAAACATGAAGCAACTTAGCCTTGTTAAAAACAATTGCAAAACTCTTCCATGGAGGGCTTCTGTGTACCTTACAGAGGGCAACAAAATTTGAAACATTCAGTATATCCACAGCTACAATTGACCTTGGGAGAACAGTTGTGTAAGTACCTTTTTCTCGTATACATCTTGCCAAACAATGCCAGCAAAGAATTTGTGCTGCATAATCTCCTTGGCATCATCAGGACCGCCACCTAACCTGTTTGGGGCAAAATAAGTAATTAAATGTTTGAGTACAGTTATTTTTCTCATACAATTTTTATTAAATGGTAAATTAAAAATTCGGAGTTTATATAATACATTTGGGAGCAGTTCTAGCATTTGCTTCATATTTGTTTTTTGTGCAAGGATAGTCTATTTTAGGCTTCAACACAGTTCCACTAAAAGATTTGAAAACACTCTAACAAATAGAACTAGAATAAAGATCTCTCTCAAACAAACAAACAAGGAAAAAAAGTAATAATCACAATTCAAAAGACCTGCCCTTCAGGAAAGATGCTGTCCTAGGGACCACAGCAGATCCTGCAAGTAAAAGGTCTGAGCCACACACCCTCCTCTCTTTCTAAATTAGTAAGTGACTACCCCTTACAATTTTATAGAGCAGAATAATGCCAGCAGTAAAACTGAATTTGATTTTGAAGTGTAAGAGAGGCAAGGATTTTTAAGACAAACTGATTTATGCAACCTGACTTAAATTTCCATTAAAGAAAACAGTTGACAACTGCAGTGATAATATCGTGTTGTATGCAAATCTTTCCTCCTCCTTGGCTTCACAAAAGCACAAAGAGTGTTTTATTGACTTAAGGTATATGAAGATAAAGCACTTTTATTCCAAAATAAAACTGTCCACACAGCTTATAGATGCAATCAGTTTAGTTGCAGTCTTGAGCTAACAGATGCTTAAATTTTGCTGTGGAGGTTAAAATGTTCTCTGAAAGATTGAACCACATCTGCAAGCAAAGGCATGCACTGAGAAAACAAAACACATACTGAGTAATCAGCAGGAGACTTACTTTCAGGTAACAAGGTTAAGATGATGTTCAGGGTTTTTTAAGTACAAGAGGTGTCACCATGTTCATCCAGGCTGACCTCTAGTATCTGCTTGTTCTCCGATTCTTGGTGCCACTGGCAAACTGAGATATTATCTCTATTTTTAGAGCTTGGAACAACAGCTCTACATGACCAAGGCTAGAGCTATAACACTATAGAAAAGCGGGTCAAGGACTGTTCTTTGAACCTTGAAGCCAAGCTGCCCGGCCAGGCCTCCTCCTTGCTGCACAGCAGTTGGCCCTGAATCTCCTTGGGCCACATGCGGTAACCCTGTGGCCCTAATACATGATTATTTGGGGGTGGAGGGAAGGGTTTCGGTTCAGAATATCAGAGATAATGTGAAGGCTATGCTACAGGCCATTGAAGTGGTATTGTGACAGCTTGCGACCATACTGCATGCTCTGGGACACAGTTCGAAGGCACAATGCTATTGGGACAGCACTGGACAATTGTTTAGCGAGGAGGAGTCAAATATGGCGACACTTTGTCCATACTGCCGACTGGGAATGGATCCTGGTGCATGCAACCCTCTCAGGCATGCCCGAGCACTGTCTTCAGAGAGCGCAAGCTGGCAGAGGCCACAGCTGTACCAGAGAGACCACGCAGCAGAGGTGCCTGGCAGTTCAGAGTCCATGCTTGCTTCCCAGTCCTCTTTCATTTACTGGCACAGCAACCTCAGGGGTTTGCTCCTTCATGTTCCTTCAGGAAACGTGCAGTGGAACAGGGAACAGATCTCCAGTCTTTGAGTCGCAAAGTGTTGGGTGATGGTCTCCTTCCCCAGGTAAGCTCTAAGGCCAAGCCTAAGTTCACCTTAGAGCCCCACAGGCCAAACCAAGCCGGACGATGGCTTTCCCATCTGCCTGGCAGCACCTTATACAGCTGCAGAGCAGCCTGGAACAGAGGCAAACTCCAGGGCAGCCTGGGAACACAAACTCTGCGAGTAATCATCTCTCGGCTGGTTCCCCACAGGTCTAGAGGCTTTGCCAAGTCTCTACCAGGCATCTCGTTGCTTCCCCAGTGCAGATGACAATGGCCAGTGAAGAAGAGGGTGGAGTCAATCCTCTTTATCCACAGATGTCAAGAGACTGCACTTCTGCACAGAAGATCAGGAGTGACTATAAGCTAAGAAGAACCTGAATTGTGTTCTGCAGAAGCATGCAGGAAGGGTGGCTGGCTGCAGCCACGTACAAGTGCTTCGGAGAATGCGTTATCTAATACGAGCCTTTGATCCATGAAGGGCAAATACATACTCAGGGAAATGCCAAGAAGAACCCCAGATGTTTTACTTACCTTTTAAAAATCTATACTATTAAACAAATCCATTCCAAGTGAATGGGGAAATGATAGAAACCTCATATTTTGGATACGGACTTACTCCAAAATACACTCCTGTTTTTCAGAATTAGTATGAAAGGACCCTCTCAAGGAGAACAAAATTAAATCAGCACCTAACACAAAAATTATAGTTAAGCACCACTGAGAACTGAAAGAGCAGCAGGTTTGTCTTTCGTAAGGACATGCAAGAAC
>NW_009203476.1:26143-31796 GCF_000690835.1 Fulmarus glacialis | reverse complement strand
ATAAGTGTCTTGAAAAGATTCCTGTACAATAAAGTTAAATTCTGTGCATTTAAGTCTTCAGACAGAACCAAAATAGTATAAATAGGACTTAAAAAGAACAAGCTACTGAGATTTACAGTATACAAGGAAATATAACAGAAAGTGGAGAGGCCAAAAAGCAATTAAAAAAAAAAAAAACCCAAACAAAAAAACCCTCAAAACCAAACTTCTGTCTAAATTGGTCTCCTTAAAAAATACCTGCCAAACAATTCCGGTTATTCATGTAACTTCCATCTATATTTGAGAGCCTTTGTTTCTGTATTTCAGCTAAATCCCAAGGAGAAAATTATTAATAAAGTGCAACATCAATATTAAACTGAAACTATTTCCACATTTTTTAATTTTTATGAAACTGTGTATTGCTTGCAAGTCCCTTTAATCATCTAATAACAAATGTCTGTGCTCCACGAGTCAAGGGCAATCAGCTATCATTCCACAGTGAAATCATATGCAAATATTTTTTAAAATGTGTGTAACTTTATATATATATAAAAAAAATATAGTGTATAAACCCACGGTCAACAGTGAAAGTAGTATTATGACAGGCCAGAAGATTGCAATTAGTGGATCACAGGAAAAATATTGTTTTGCTACTTGTCCATGTAAAAGTAAACAGTGCTCAGCACCCAGTTCCATTCGCAGCTCTTTAAGAAGAAACCCACAAACTTCTAGTTTTATAGTTAAAAAGTTTCTACAAGTAGGGACAGCCAGGCTCCAACACAGGAAAGTGGGCAGCAACCGCCTTCACTGCCCTGCCAAATAATCCCGTTCATAAGCTCATGCTTCACCATATTAGGAGCCACAATACAGATTCTGACTGTGGGCGACTCCTCTTCTGAAGGGACTGTCATACTTTTAGGTGACAGATTTCTGTTGTTTACAGATTTGCACGTGCACCATCCTCATCTGAGAAAACAGCCACAGTTTTAGGCACCATTTCTGTTGCTGTTCTGTGTTCACATGATTTCTCTGATTGACCCCTGCCCCCAAACCTGGTTCTACAACAGTGCAAATATACCCACTGGGCTCAAGAAAATCAGCTCAGCAAAAGCTACTGGTGTTCACCAGCTCAGAGCACACCGATGCGTATTTCTCCTTCTCCGATACAGTCAGGATGGAGACTAGTAACTTCTTTTACTATGGCCTTTACCTTCAGAGGTCTCTAATAGCCACAGGGAAGGATTTAGGAACTGCACCTACACTGCTTTCCTGTGACTGGCACAAGCAGCACGGAGCAGCTCTGGCTGGCTTTGGGAACAGCAAAATTTGATGACTCCAGATTTGGAAGGAAAAGGCCATATTCTTCCCAAAGCCTTGTACACACAGTCTTTGGGGGCTTCCCTACTCAGAGATTAAGACTTTTGGAAAGCCTAATGCAACTCCCAGCTCTGTGCTGAGCTTTACTTCCCCACTTTCATCAATCACATGCGTGCAACACAAACGTAGTGCATCCAGTAACCCTGGAAAAGCTCCCATCCCCCAACACTAGTAACCACAAAGGAGCCGTGTTTGAGGACGCTGAGGCTTGGGAAGTCTCTAAACTACCAATTTCTAGAAAGGTGGGAAAAAAATCTCTTTAAATTTGCCTGTTATGTTTTCCTCAGCTTCAATTTAGATTTCTTACGGATGAACTGCTTGAGTTTGTCCAAACTCATTCTGAACAGCTTTGGACTGAACCGATTTAGACTAAAATTGTAATGCATTATAACAACAACTAAATCTCAGTCTACCTCAAAGCACCTGGTGAAACATGCATGAAGACTTGATGAGCACTCTGCATTTCAAGTGATACCCAGGACACTGGAGTTGTCTGGAGATAGAAACACTTTTGTACTCAAGAGACACACATTTCAGAGCAAACACAAGACACTTGTCATGCATGGTTTCAAAACTCTGGATGCCCACAAGGCATGAAGTCTGCTGCTTAAGAGGACCAGCTATTCAAGGTTACCTCCTCCTGCCTGCCACCAGCTAGCTGAGACCACCTCCAGGCTCCTGCCGTCCCCAGACTGTCACCTCTACCTCTTCCAACTCCAGCAGCAGCTGCATGGGCTGCAGACCTAGCTATGTCTGAGAGCAAGTTTGCTGAAGCCATCTACCCTTCCCATGGCAAAGCACCACAAACAGAACACACAGACATACACCTTAACTGCAAATCACCTCCTTTCACAAGGAAAAAAACCAAGGAGTTTGGTTTTCATGCAGGTAAAGGCTTGATCGACCCTGATCTTCCTGAGCATTTGCAGCCAAAGTTGCACTCTGGATGTGTAAAGAACCACCATCACCAGAAAGAACTAAGTGCCAGATCTCTGTGTGGCTGCAAGGACTGATCACCAGTTCCCAGTGACCAGCTTCAGCACTCCAAAGCCACAACTACAACTTCGTGAAGTCGTTGAATCTTTTAACAGGCGTTTGTGAAATGCTCCATCTTCTTCCTCTCATTCTTCCTGAATGGCAAGATCCAACAGCACCACAGAAGACAGAAGCAGCTTGTGACAAACCCCATCTGAAAGAGCCTGAACAACCCTGACCTATGACAGGGAGCACTAAGGCATGTAGTGAAAACACATGATCAAAATTCAGAAGAAATCATCCTGAAGTTCTCTCAAGTTTAAAACCTGCCAAGATTCAGAGCTTGCGAGACACCCTGCTGATTACAAACCCACCCACCCATCTAAACTTAGCCAGTTTACATGGAGCACTCTGATCCATGCTCACTTTCACAGGTTGCAGTCTCCACAGCGAGAGAAAGAATAATAAAAGTTTAAAACTTCGCTGTTTTTTATGTGTGAAAAAAATGCTCCAATTACCTCCTTCCATTTGATCACAAAGCAGCAAAGGAGAACTTCAGGTCACATTAAAAGGAAATATTTACAGAATAGATTTTTTCCTTCTTAGGAGAATTAGGGCTCGTATTACATGATTAATAAACTTATATCAATCCCAAAAGAAACTTCAAAATTCCTTTTCTCTTACAAAATGGATTTTATATGACCAAATTTAGAAAACAGCCATGATTAAAAGCAGAATGCAATTTATTGTTCTTCACATTTTTCCCATATGCCTGTAAGTTTGAGACTGAACTGGTATTAGTGAACGCAGAGTGCTAAGACTGCTTCTATATACCCAGCTCAGGTACAACAGGTAATTTTTAAGATTTAATTCACTGACGCAGGTCACAATTCCCTAGCTCCTTGATATTTAACTTAAAATATCCCCATCATTGAGCTTCATTATATCAACCTTTTTTGTTGTTGGGGTTCTTTTGAGGATTTTATGGGAAGGGACAACATCTCCCAGCTTAATTTTTCTTATGGCTTTGGCTGTCTCCCCCATCCCACTCTTAAGTTCATCAGTGGTTACTAAATGCTGCCAATTCTGATGTTTTCTGCCACAGATAACATTACAATGACACCAACTTCTATCCACCACTGGGCTTTGTGAAAGAGGGGATTTCTTTTGAATTACATAGTGGTTCCCCAAAGCATCATCAATGGGCTAATGTCAACCAGACTACTGCACGTTATTTAACTTTTCACTGAATGTGAAAGCTATCTGGCTGTTTTTCTCAATATGGCTCCATGAACTCACTATGAGTCAACTACCAAGTATCTCAGGCGCCCACCCCAGCACAGAGACCACACAGTAAAAAGAAAACAAAACTGCAAGGCCAGAACTCAGGACTTCTACCCCTAGTGCTTCCAGCTCAGTTCTCTGTACTGCCCAAAATGCCATGAAGCGCAGTGGATTTGCAGAATGACAATTTCAGTTAAAAAGTTGGGTGAACGGTGATTGGTGAGAAACCAGTATTTAAGAATGGTCCATGATCCAAAAAGCTTGGGAAGCACCAGTGTAATTAGCAAGCTGCAGGCATGTGTGCAGGCTTGCCTAGTCTATAGTTATTTCTATCACCAGCATGAAAATCATCTGTCCAACAGATCAGAGCATCGTTTGTTCCAAGCCTGCAGAAGATACATGTGAAGAAGTGGCTATTTGTATAAAATGAGCATATTGTGGAGTAATTATTGGCATTGGGAAAACCTTGTAATTAGAAACAAGTGGGCGTTCTTTGTTTGTAAACAAATTGCATTTTGGTTCATCAGAGATGCTCCTTTAAGAACAAATTACAGCAGATGCTGCTTGTGTTCCCAGTGATTGAAAGGCCCCACCTGAATAAGCTACAAAAGGGTCACAACTGTATTTAACCCAGCACTTTCCTGGACAGGAATCCTGTTGGCAGGGGCTGCAACCAGAGCACAGTGCCGGGGGGGGCTGCTAATCAATTACACAACCTTCTCCTGGAGGTCCCCTTGCAGGCGCCGGGTTCAGGAGGAGTGTGCAGCTGTTGCCACCTAGTACAAGGATGGCGATGTTCCTGACTACAACTGTTCCCAGTTCTCCATGTCTCCGCTAAGTTGAATCCTCCAGTAGAACAAATCGTGGATTTGCATTACAAGACCTCTCAACAGGATTTTCCATCAAAAATAGTGATGGAAATAGCCTACAGTGATGACAAAAATCCTTGCTACAAGTATCCATGAACTGGCAAAAAATGTTTTCCTGCTATGTGCACGCACACAGACAGACTAAACAAACATCAGAAAGCAAACCGGAATACTCTGCTTGCACCTCACATGAAAGATTTCCTATTTGGGGCCCATTTATGGTGGAAGGTTCACAACAGGAGATCAGGGACAGGGTCACAATATTATTTGTTTTAAAAATGTCTGGGTTGACAAGATGGCAGGTTTTTAAACTGATGTTTGTCTTTGGGTGAAGGTCAACATCCTTTTTGGATCTTGTTCTATTTTCTGTTTGATAGCCATTAAGGGTTTGGTTTTTTTTTGTTTTGTTTTTTCTGTTTTTAAATCAAGCGTTACTTTTAAAATAATACAGCATAGCAACAAAAAAAAAAAAAAAAAAAAGGAGGAAATAGGAAAAGTAGATTAAGCATGGTATAAAGACCACCACAAACATGGTACAAACACCACCACCTACTGTCCAAAGCAGGATGCTAAATCACTGGCACAGATTTAACCGAAAATTCAGAAAACAGACAGCAGCCTGAACTGGGACAGAAGGTGAAAGCATTCAGTGTAGAGCAGCTTATAACCCACAGCAGCCATTGGATTCGCTATGACTGAAGGCAGGGTTAACTTGCTTTGTCCTAGGCTATCGTTTTGTGTTAATGGCAGCCATCGTATTCTGAAGTTCAGTCTTCTGATCACCAAAGCTGCTTCCTATCACTATTTGAAGCGTCAGCTCGTGTCAAAAGTTAAAACAAAAATGAGTAGGTCCACTTGCTGCATCTTGGTGGATGGTCATTTTGAATGGATTAGAAACAAAACTACAATTTTGTCTTAAATACCTTCCTCAACTTTAAAGAAAGAAAAGCAACTGGCATGCGTGTATTCAATAGCCCTTTGTGCAGTACCATTTTCAACTGTTTTTCAATGATGGCGATACGGGTCTTTCATATGGCAGCATAGAAACAGTCACTTTTCAGTCACTTGTCTTGAAGATAGCTCCCTTTCATAGACATGCCTCTGCATAGCACAACTATTAACTTCTTTGTGAAGCCTTTAACAGAATTTTTTTCCCTTTTTTTTTTTTT
>NW_009203476.1:21078-26112 GCF_000690835.1 Fulmarus glacialis | reverse complement strand
AAAATTTTTTTTCCTTTTTTTTTTTTTTTTTTTTTGTGTATTTCTGACGGCACGACTGCTTAAAAGTGCAACTATTAAGCAACAGTCTCACCTTTGCTTAGGATCTTTCTTCAGCAAACCTGACAAGAGAGATTTTGCTTCAGGTGACAAAGTGCGTGGAAATCTAATCTCCTCCATCAGGATCAGTTCAAAGAGCTTTTCGTGGTCCTGATTGTAGAAAGGGAGCCGGCCACACATCATTTCATACATCACAACTCCTAAACCCCACCAGTCCACTGCCCGACCATAGTCATTATCTTCCAGCACCTGCAGAAATGTAAGGAAAAGGCTTTAGAAGACATTCCCAAATGAGGCATGAACACAGAACTCGAGGCAAAATTTACCCCAGCAAGTTCATCTTTTCACATGTCACAGCTGAATCTACCAGCGGAGTATTTGCAGAAGATCCATTTGAAAAGAACTGGCATCCACGTTCACCATGCTAGGGGGAAAAGGAGGCAGCGGATATGTTACGGCAGCTTCCTTCTCTTCTTCCTCTCACTCTCCCTCATATTATGGTCATGACAAGCACAACCTTCAAAAGCCCAAAGGCTGAGAACTATTCTCATGTTACAGAGCCAGCTGTTAAATTCTCACTTATTCATCACAGACTGCTCCAAATGGGATCCGATTTTTTAGAAAAACCCCAAACCACCAAGGAGACAGTACAGGGAGAAAAGACAAGACCGTCAACCTGTTACTTCACAAGCGACAAGCCAAACATCCCCATCATCTTCATATCAACCTGCCCCCCACAAAGGGTGGCTCTGCACATCCCGAAAGACCACCCACAAATACTAAATGACTAATCTACTTTAAACACTAAGAGCCAGAATGCCACTCCTAACATTCGACCGGCTGTAAGGCCGTAAAACAGCGGCCAAATTGTCTGGAAACGTTTCCCCTCCTCCCCTCCACTCCAAAGGCACTTGCTCACTAGCTTTAACACTCCTGCCTCTGCTTAGAGAGCTGCAAACCCAGGAATTGTCAGTGGGGTGGACTTCTGCCAGGTCTCACAGTGGAAGGAGTCCAGCACAGTTTATTTTTCCCTTCCCCTAGGCACTTCTACCTAACAAAGCCCCGGCTGGTGCAGGGACTCGGGACCCCAGCAGTGTCCTCCATCTCCCCTGCTTGCTCCGGAGAAGCCCTGTCATAGTGCATTTCTGATCTTCTGCACTGAAGGTTGCTGAAGGGAGTGGTGAGTGTTTTGTGGCTTGTGGAGTGGATGTTACGAGGACTTCTCTAGACTTTGTGTCTCCTACGCAGTTGTCTGTAGCTGACATTAACAGTCTCATGTTCCAGACCCTGTCTTCAGGTTTTAGTTGTCATCTTTACTCTTTTCACGAGTCTGCACTGAACTCTTGCTAAGAGCACAAACCATGACCGCACCACCATCGTGTTTTATTGTCTCATGGTGTCTGTGTGAGCTTTACGTTGCTACAATTCAGCATACTTTTACACTCAAAATTAAAAGGGTGAAAGAGCCAAATGAAGTTGACACAAGTTTAACAAAAGTAGGATCTGAACCTCTTACAAACCTTGATAAAGGTTTTGCACACAAAAAAGAAGCATCGAGACACTCCATGTAACAACTGTATGCACTCTGCCTCTCTTTATTCACTAATTGTTCCCCTTAATTATCTGAATGAGGGAAAGGGCCTGCAGTAAAAATCAAAAGGCTGCCAGGTATTAGATTACCCCACATTGGTCTATTTACAGCATCCCCTGCCGTATGATTCACACCAAACGACAGCTGGCTCTGCAGCTGCCCTGTATATGTATACGGCCGACACAGCTGCCGGCCGGACAGGATTCCAGGAGCCGGCCCTGTCCTTCTCGAGGCATCGTGGCCCTTCAGCTCACAGGAGATATTGTGTGACAATGCAGTTACCGCTCTCTGAGTCACCCCGTTCAATAAGTGCTTCCTGTTCGCACTCCTCTACACTTGGGTTACCTAAAATAAAACAGTCACGGGGCCTCCGATTTTTATTTTTATTTTTTAAACTGCTGCAAGAGATGCAATAGGAGAGGATTGAAAGAAGAACAAAACCACAGAGGCTTTTGTTGTGTATGTAATAAATAGTACACGTGCTTTTGAAATGCAGCAAATACTTCAAATGTTACTTTAGTAAGCATATTAACACTCCGTATTATAATCTAGATTACTAACTACAACTCTTTCCTTCACCTCCTGTAAACATCACAGCCATCGATGCATCTGACACATCAAAGCTGACATGGTTCAGTCACTGTCATCCATGCACTAGATTCCACTATGAACCTAAAAACAACGATGCAACAACTGTACAAACACGCTGCTATGCCGGATTCAAGTTACAAACGCAGACATGAAGATTGAGACCCCTGCTTTTAAGGATGTGTGACCTTAAACGCACGGAATATCACTCGCGCACAATTTCCAGATTTTTTGCATGCTATCGACCAGATGACAAAAGCCTCCAGAATTTAACGCTCCAACTCACAGATGGGATTTGCAAGTAAGGGATAGAGCTGGGTTAATCAAAAGGATTTGTCCTTCAGGGTTTTGGATCAGCCAACTCATAAATATTAAAAAGAAAAATAATAGCAAATAATATAACAGAAAGAACAACATAATGCCTGCACAGGGAATCCCCTTCTTCCAAGTTAGGAAAAAACAAAACCAAAACAATAAATATTTTTAGTCTCCTCATAAAATCCTTGATGAGAAACTGAAGTTCAGCAATTGATTTTAAGACGGAAGCTAAAATAAAAGCCATGTTTATGAGTAATAAACACTCTGTCATGCTGCTAATTACTCCCTGCATCAGTAAATCTCAAATTGTGGTGCACGGACCCCAATTTAGATTCACTGAAGACTTCTGGTGATCCATGGAGAGCTGGCAGCTATCATGAGACTGGCTCCACCTCCTTGCTGCAAGCTACTTTGACAGGTGCCCACGTTCTTCATTATTACAAAGACACTGGAGGCCCTTGAAAGCAGCTGCGAGTTTAAAAAAAAAAAAAAAACAAAAACCAAACCCAAACAAAAAACAAGAGCACACTGCTACGGCTATGCAAGCGGAGAGCACAAAAGCGCTGACCAGCAAAGACATCAGCTCTCAGTAGAAATGTTCCTCCTCCACTTTGGTTTTCCATACTTTGTACTTCTGCATACTTCAACTCAAGAAAGGTTTGCAATGCCCAAGTCTCCCACCTCGGAGAAAGGCCACATCCTGGCTGTGCCAACAATATATAATCTGCCGGCAGCCCAAGACTTGCTTCTGCCTGTGCTCCAAGCTGGATGGAAGCCTTAACGCCACGGGTAGCAAAGCACCCACTGCAAGGCAACAAGCCCTTCTGTGAGGCACACCGCGTTAGCTCAGGCATGATGCCCTACTAATACAGCGAGTCAGCTTTCAGACAGCTCAGAGCGTGGGCAGAGAAAACGAGCATCTGCCTGCAAATACCATGTATACATATATCCTCTATCACACAATTTCACTTTTGATCTGCCTGTAACTAACTCATGGCTATAACACCACCTGTGTTGCACAACTCTCAGAAGGAGTGTTTCCAGGATGAAAGTTGCAAGCACACATTTGCATTTTACACTATTAAAAAAAAAAGAATTAGTACAAAAAAATCCCCAAAACATACAGTTTGGGGACTGAGATCCCTTGTTTGGATTTATTTCCTCTGAAACTGAAAAGTTCAAATTAACATTGAGAAACATCTCGTGCTCTTACAGTCACAAAACAGTTGGCACTTTTAATGCATACCATGCTAAATTGCAGGAAAAGCTTGGTCTGTCCTGTTTCTGAAAACATGTCGCCTTACAGGGTCTTCAAAGAGTAAAAGAACTGGGCAATACTTTTACTACTTAAGTGAAGTCCTGTTGATAGCTTTCAAATAGACCAACGCACAGCAAACAAATTGCAAAACAGTCATCAATCCATCAAATAGTATTTGAAGTGATTTAGAAGGTTTTTTTAAAATTAGATTTCTGACACAAGAAGCAAGCACTGTTCCAGTAAAATGTAAATATTCCCTAAAGTGGAAGGAAGATACTACCCTGCCCGAAAATTATCACATATTGTTACACTAAAGATATGTCCCAGAACATGATGAATAAAAGATTCTCAGTATGTGTTGTTAAATAACAGTAGTTACTGTACGAACACATTATGGCACAGGAATTATTCTGTATTGCTACTGCTATTACGGATGGCATTTAAGAAGATAATTTAGTACAACAGTCAACATAAACATACCTCTGGCGCAAGATACTCTGGAGTGCCACAGAAAGTCTTCATTGTTGCTCCATCCTTGATGCCTTCTTTACATAGTCCAAAGTCTGTTATTTTTATGTGTCCATCTTTATCCAGCATAAGATTTTCCAACTGAGAAGAAAATTCAAGTGAAAGACCTTATTACGTATAACATACACTGCTCCTGAGCAAGTCAATGAAAGACATGAATTTCTGCAGATCAGTTTTCAACCTCATCTCACTGGGGTCAGAACCATAGTAGCTGCCAAAGCACACATGATGTAAATATACATTTTTATCGCTTTCCTTAGTTCTTTAGGGAATGTTAGGTAACTAATTTGCAGTCTTTGGGTAACCGATCATATATACAGAAAGAATGCAGAATGTAGACATTGTATTTATGCTTCTACAGTGCTATCACCAACAGAACACCAGTTCTTCTAAAAATATATTAAGTATTCCCCCTCACACAACTTCATCCCTGCTTTTACTCTAAGTGATTTTATGAAATATTCTGTACCAGTAAACGATAGCAAATGAAACAAAAATCAAACACGAGGCTAAGGAACCACTTCCAAAGAGACCCTTTACGTGAGAATCACATTATGCATTTATTCAGTACCTGGTATTCATCCTAGCCTATGCCACTAATTTTTGAGAAAGCCATCCAGATTTCAGGACAGAGTTTCCACTGTGTATGAAATAAAGTGCACTTTCAAATGAGTCATGGTGATATGGGAGACAA
>NW_009203476.1:9216-21067 GCF_000690835.1 Fulmarus glacialis | reverse complement strand
GGAATCCCAAAATGACTTTGACGTAGCCCAAAAACATTACATAGCATGCTTCATTTTAGATTGCTCCTAAATGAACTACCAGTATCCCCTCATCCTCTTCTGAAAACACTTCTCAGGGGGAAAAAAAAAAAATGCTATTGTTGCATTTTCCTCAAGAATTTCCCAAGTTTGTTTGCCCTGAGATTTCTTGTTTGGTTGGGTTTTTTTTTTCCTTCTCTGCTCACCAAACAAATAAGCGACTTGAAGCTTATCCAATTTTCTAACTGCAGGTAGGTACTATGAAGATAGTGCTGCGTAGCACATTGCAAGGAAGCACAACATCCACACAGTATGAATTTGCATCTATCTGATAAGACCTGGGATGAAGAGGCCAGGATTATGTCCCACCACACAGAAAAGCCAGCAAGGTTTCTCTTAGAACATAAGCAGGCAAGTGAAAATACAACCCAAGTAGCTCAGAATCCCTTCATATTCTCGGAAACGCTGCCAGGGTCCTGGTAAATGCATTATACAACCTCTTAGACTATAAAAGTGTTTAGACATCCTGTAAAGTCAAGTCCACAGCTGCAATAACCGTTATGTTAAAGTTCAGTCAGGAAAGGCTTTCTTATAGTTCAGGCTCATTTGCTTTTGTGACTAACAAACAAAAAGCGCAAAACCAAAAAGCCTTTGAAATTATTTTTCTATGTACCTTCAAATCTCTGTAAACCACATTCTTCTCTGAATGCAGGTAATCCAGTGCTGAAACAATCTCAGCTCCATAAAACCGAGCCCGGTCTTCCGAAAAGACGCGCTCTCTTGACAGATGGAAAAACAACTACAAGAACAATAATTCGTTACCTTTAGATTGCACATGTTTCTGAGTTATGTCTCGCAGTTCGCAGGCCATCCTGCTTGGAATGCGACATTACCTAAGAGAAAACCCCTTCCCATCCTCACCCAGCTGTGTTCCTAAATGTGTTAAAAAGCATCATAAATTAAATGACTAGACAATTATATCTCTCATTCACAGATGCACACTGATAACCAGGTTGTGTGCTGCACATTCTTGTATGTACAGAAAATGATAAAAAAACCATTTTGATTGAACTATAATTACATATTAAAAATACCGCTTAATGCATGATTAAGAGACATGTTAATATTCCAACTTCTCCTTCTTGACTGTCTAACAGTAGTTTGCTGTTTCTAGTTCTCCCTCTAAAGTAACATGTGCTCACAATATTCATTAAAAAGTGTTAAAAGTTTTCTGAAGAGCAACTAGAAAGCAACCTTGCCTTCCTGAATTACTAAATGTCAGTTACAATATGTTGCTGTCATGTAAAATATGAACCTACACCCAAAACCTCTATTCTCTAAACATGGAGTTAAGAAAATTAAGAGTCTTAATTCTTAGTTAAACCTGCAAACAGCTCTGTTTAACTGGGACAACTTGCATTAATTAGAATTGCAAACATGGACCTTAGCTAAATAATGTCAAGCAGAATTAGTAGTAGTACAGGAAAATCCTAAAGTATTAAACATTATTACATTTCCCTTACCTCCCCTCCATTAGCATACTCCATAACAAAACACAAGCGATCATGTGTCTGAAAGGAATACTTTAAAGCCTGAAACAGATTTAAACCAAAACTTAGAAGACAGATCACACTGACAGTTATACAAGCATTTTTAATAGATTTTCAGAAACATAGACAGATGTGAAATTTTCTATTTTATGGACTTTTTGTCCTTGGACCTTACATAATACTTACACTTTCCTGTTGCAGCTGAGGACTGATCCACTGCCAACTTATTTCATTAAATAATTTTAATAAAACATTAAAACAATCCCTTGCAAAAGCTATCAGTAACGCCTATAATGCTGTGAAACAAAGTCCTGGCCCATTTAAAGTGATACAAAACGTACCAATAGTGGCTCTGAAGTTTCCTCCCCAGGCCACAAGCTCCCACAGTTTCATCTCGCAGACAAGAGGCCACAACCAAACACAAGGTTTTACCGCACTGGCTACAAGCCCTCTTACATGAAACACATATATATTTACACACACCAGCCCCCTGGTCTCTGCCCTGCTGCCTGCAACTGCTCCCTGTTGACAGCCTGCCAGAGGATTGAGCAATGCTGTCAATATCAATTTGTGGGCAATTCACAAAAACAGACCGGTCAGAGGGTGTGATGAAACGTCACAAGGTGCCTTTGTACAGTCCTGTCACGTGTATTCGTGTGGCAAGAGTAACATCAACTTGTTTGCCACAGTCTTAAGTTTCTTGGTCGTAACCCAGTCTTGTAGCTGACTTCTCAAGACAGCCCTTGTTTTAGATATTTCAGTTTATGAAAGCAATAAAAAGAAAATACCTCATATGATATCATCGTCTTCATTACTAGCGGTAGCATTTTTAAACCAGTCATATTTTTGCAGAGAGAGGGAGGATCGGGTTTTAGACATGTCAACAAACATTTACTGATTATACCCAATACAGCCAATATTTACTTCCAGAGGCCACACTTAGAAGTCTAAATTCCAGTTAAGCCCTTGTGTACCTGGACAAAGGAAACAAGCGGGATCCTACACAGGTCTCTCAGAGGGCTTAAGCGGTTGGAAACAATTCAGAACCAACTTGTAATAAATACTAGAAATAAAATCTTGAGGTGGAACATAGGTATCTGAACTCAACCCAGAGAGATTGCTGGCGCTGGAGGTCTAAACTGAGAGTACGGTTTGGTTTTACAGCTAAGCCAATCAAAAAGGAAAGCAGCGGATAAAGCACGGTCCTACTCTTCCCTGTCCCATCCCACATGCTCCCACCACTATCCTTTGGCTGGCATTACCAGTGCTCTGATTCCATAGTGAGTTGCTTCTGGGAGCTTAAAAAAACAACAAAGAAAGGCAAAATTAAAGGGTTTTTCCCCCACTGTACCTTCATGAACTCGTTTGTCATAAGATCAGGGTCACCCTGATCTCTGCTACAAAGAGGAGACCAAGCATTTGGAGGACAAGGAAAGCAGATGCTTCTCTCAGAGATAGCAAGCCTTTAAATGGGTGAGCCATAAAGTCAAACCACACCCTGAAACACTGTCTTCAAGAGGTGCTGAGGACCTGCTCTGCAAGAATCAGAAGACTTAAAAAAGCATTTTAATTTGTGCTTCCCAAAATGGAAGGGTACAAAAATACACAGCCACTCTGAAAACACGGATCTCAGATATATTATATAAATAACAAAAAATAAGGAAAGTCTTGCTTGTCATGATGTCAAGTTACACTCAGCAGAGGGAGAAATGCTTACTGTTAAGAATGGATGCCGCGAGTTCTGTAAAACACGGTTTTCTGTCAGTGTGTGCGCTACTTCATCCTGAAAGACAAGCAGAAGGAAATAGCAAAGTGATTCCCCAGATCAGGGGTCCATTTCAAACACTAACAGAGCAATTATTTACAAGTACTCAGAGAATCCTTGGCATGACTTTCCCAAAGGCTGTATCAAGGGTGAACCACATTCCCAGGTTTCCCATCTACTCACCTTTGCTACAATAACTTCCTTCTTCAGAATTTTCATAGCATAATACCGTCCAGTTGCTTTTTCTTTAACCAAAATGACCTTTCCAAAAGTGCCTTTCCCCAGTAGTTTAAGGTATTCAAACTCATTCATGGTCTGTTAATTATACAGATAAACAAGAACTGAATTACATGAACTAACAACAAGTATATAATTCTCAAACTCGAATTTCTCATTCATGTGAGAATACATTTCATATGTTGCATATGTGGTTTTTTTAATCGTTTTGCTTAGTAGAATTCAGGAGCAGAAATGATTCTTCCATAAAAATGAATACCAGTGCACTCCCAAAGATAATCAATCAAACTATTTAGGGAAAACCACAAGCTTTCAATTAACATTTTCACATGACTCAACTGTGCAAATACCACTCCACATATTATTATTAATCCATAGACATTTTGACCACTTTATCAGTGCAGACATTCACTAAAAGGCACGTGTTGCTCTGATTCCAGGGATTAAACCCATACCTTTTTTCTCATGTTCCCCACTTCTTTAGGGGACCAGCTTTCTTGTGCTTCATTGAACAGCACCAAAACCCACAGACAAAACAACTGTCTTACAGATTAGCCATTCGCTCTTATTTGTTTCACCATTAGGAAATATGTTGGGGAAAATCAGAATCTGTTGCAGGCTGAGGATAGTCTCTGTACTGTCATATCGATGACCATTGCCAACATAGCAATAGTAAGCCTTCTACAGCCAAAGGCTACTGCAGCCTAGGTTGGGGAAAACTTTAATATGCTCCCAATAGCAAACTTGCTCCATATGCTTCCCTACAGCTGGCTGAGCTGCTAATTGTTCAATACAGTTGATGCCAGGACCCCAATAATCATTTTGACTATCCTCACTAACATGTCCAGAGGGAGACAGTCACTGTCTCAGAAGAACATGTATATTTGACCAACGAGGTGGTTCTTGCATTTCTATGAAGAGCTGCTCAGCAAGAGCCTTTCAGTCAAGGACACAGAAGGCTAATAGCAGCTACAATTCAAAGTGACATGTAAGTAGCCACCCACATCAGTCTAAAACCACTGACATGACACAAGGCTAGCACACATACTTAGTGATGACACTGGTGGATGGCTATCTTTTTTCTTTAAAAACTTCACCAGTTTTCCCAAAACTGAAACAAACTCATGAAAGTAAGTGGGGATGACAATGGTGAGATAAGGACACAAAGAAGTGCCTTGGTACAATCCACAGACATAGCATTCGCATGGGAGAAGATTCTATCAATTCTTTCTTACAAGAGCAGATGGGAATACTTTGGAAAATGGAAACCCAAACAGGAGACCACAAGGGGGTAGAAAGAAGTGAAGGGGGTTGAAGACAGATACCTAAACAGGCTCCACAGGGCAAAGATCTCCTCTGGCACATACTTTTTCATGGAAGGCCATTGCTGAGCTGGCCCTGTGCATTCAGACAACACTGTGTGTGATACAAACACCTGAGCTCTAGGAACGCTATGGACAGACAATGCAGTGGCTGTCTGGGAGTTAGCCTAAACCCTTAATCCCAAGCAATTAAATCCACTGGACCCACCCTAAGTCCTGCAAATCCACTGGAATGTCTTTGCACAAGCCTGCAAGGTGTTCACACAGTCACACGGTCCAGCAGGAGCTATGATTTCAGGCACCGTACCACAGGAAAATAGGCAAACCAATTCCAGACCTGAACTGGCCTCGAAAGCCATACAGTAAGGACATCTGAACTCAGAACTCCGGTGGACCCAGACAGGTTTTGCCTAGTACCTAATCAGCTCAGACAATTGTTTCCTCCAGAAGCTGCATCTATAACTAACTGCGTAATTGTTACAGGAACATAGAATCATAGAATAGTTTGGGTTGGAAGGAACCTCTAAAGGTCATCTAGTCCAACCCCGCTGCCGTGGGCAGGGACATCTTCAAGTAGATTGGGGTGCTCAGAGCTCCCTGACCTTGGATAACCTGACCTTGGTTGGTCAGATGTGTCTTGATGGTTATTTCTTGTCTACATTCAAGACCACCTAAAAAAATACTGTTATTCCTGCTCACTTACCACTTTGTGTTTTGGCTTTGTCATAGAAACTTCCATTTCTTCAGCACCTGAATTATCACTCGGAGAGCCAGATCTAAAATCCATCATCTCTTCCTCTTGTTTCTTGAGGCTGTCTGCTACTGTCTGGATGGCTTTTGTCCATTCTTCCCTGGCAAAATATAAGCAAAGACATTCGTTACTTGTGACTTTAGATTACCATCTGCCATGGCAAGGGTTACCAAGGAATACAGAGCAACTAGCGCTCTCGGGTGAATCAATGCAACATACACTGAATTATGTGCATTTTCAAGCACTGTAAAAATGCATTTTTAAGAGCACTTTTAACATGTATCTTTATTAATCGTACTAGAAACAAGAGACAACTGAAGTCCTCCCAGTCTGGACATAATATAAGGCTTTTCAGACAACAGAATTTCTAATAGGCATTCAGTCAGCAGCTTAAGATATGACCTGGTGATAGAGAGATTTACATAACAAAAACAGACTTCCCAAAACCAAAAAGCAAAAGGCTCCCATGCAGCACAAAGCAATTAAACACAGCTCCTCCATTCCTATGGTGCATTGAAACACATATATCCAACTGCTGGGGACACTATGCCACCTCTTCGTACACGTCCCGAATTTTAAAGGCAAGGGGTGTTCTAGGAGAACGTAATAAAGCCCAGGATACTTAGGTTATTCCTCTGTTGTAAAGATGCTGACAAAAGTACAGCAATTCCTGTGTAAATTTTAGCAGAATGTCAGCAAAAGCAGTGATATTTTATCTTAGGCACAGGCCTTGGTTACGATAAAGTTTCCAGAGCTGTTTCAGCAATGTGTGCTCTAATACTGACCCCTTCGACTCCTGTGGAGACCACTTCCACTCCAGTGTCCTTTGGGAAATTTCACACCTTTGGAAACTACTGAAGTGAAAGTTCTTGGCCTTCATTTCACTGCAAATTTATTGTACATAAAGCACACAACTCGTAAGGGCTTACAGGGTTTTGGGACGGGCTTTAAGGCATATAGGGGCTGAAGACATGTTCAGTGGACTATGTGAATTTACCATATTTTACTATCTTTTGTATCTGTAAGGAACGGGATGTAGTGGTTTAGTTGATTTTTTTGGGCACTGGCTAAACTCCTCTCCCAAGGACACCCTAGGTAAAATACTTTGCTACTACAGCAGGAACAGAAGTAGCCAATGCTGAACAACTCCATGCACAATCTGCAGTGAAGCCATGCCATCCTAATCGATGTCAAATTTTTCACTGGTTCTATGAAATTATTAAAAAAAAAAAAAAAGTTTGTATCTGAACATGTGAATTTCAGTTTATGATGGATAGAAGAGGCAGATCATTCCCCAGAGGCAGCAAAGTCAATGGGAAAAACCCAACACAAGATTCTAAGAAAAACTGCACCAATTACACATAAGGTCTTTCCCACCCTGTGCTTTTTTTATTTTGGATTTTGTCTGAACGTGCACTATCCAGCCCTGTCTGGGGCAGCAAGGTAATGCTAAACATTGTGAACATTCTCCCTATACTCCCAGCACAGACTACTTAATTCACCATCACAAACACATTCCTTTATTTACTAGTCACTTTTCATATTCAGAACTATTACAAAAAGAACTTTTTCTTCTATATTTTTCCATTTTCTCTCCATCTCTCTCAAAAAACAAATGTTGGTTTTAAAGGCACAGAGAAAGCTAATGGCACATCTACCTTCACATCTCTTTTAAGATTTGTTACTGACTTGGTTGAGATCTCGGCCCTCCTGAAGTGAGTATGTTTGATTTCTGGGAGACTAGAATTTCACCCTCAGCTTTTATGTCTCAAGCGTACACAACAGAGGTGACTAACACTCCGAGCCCTGAAGTGTCACAAAGCTGACTTAACTGGCTAGGAGGGAACAAAACAAGACTGAAATACAATCTTCCCCCAAGTGGAAACTGTTATTCACTCCCTTTAGGGTCACTGACCACAAAGCTACTAAAAGAAACAAGGACCAGTTTATTTTTCTTTGCTTTTAATTTGATTTCACCTTCTTCTGATCATTCTAATAGAATCAAAAGCAATAAACAGGAACCTTCTTTAAACCAGTGCATGCAAAAGGCTACAAAAGAAAAAAACAAACAATATTAGGTAGAATTTGCTGATCTTAAAAATAAACATGTGCCAGTATCATATCTAGGGAGGACAAGGGTTTTAAAATACCCCTTCCCATAGGGCAATGGTACTGGAATAATTTAAGTTTAGTTCCTGAAGCGCAAGTAAATATTTAAATACTCTGTAGCTGTAGAATAGCTGTGCTGGAAAGCTATTCTCTCAGGAGGTAAGAGATCAATTCTCCAATGATGAGAGCACAGGATGCACACTCTTAGCTTTGTTTCCTAACAGCTGAAACAGAAATCTGCACCTGCAGCAGATAACTATCACCTTTATTATCTAATTTGCATAAAACATTAGCATCAGCAATGATACAACTAACTTTTTTCCTTTAAAAACAAGGTGTCTAAAAAGACTTTAAAAGGTCAGTATTTTGATACAACTCAACTTTGCCTGAATCTCTGTTTCACTTGTGCTCATCCTTCCAGAAACTCCCAGGTCAGAAACCCTTCATTTCACATACCACAACATTTCCAGTGAGAAATGAACCCTGAGTTTCCAGAAATAACTACCTGAGCACTGCTACACACCTGCACCTGTCCGTTTTGGATACCCAACCTAGCAACATTTCATTTACAAATGCTTCTCAAAATCCACCCTCTGAAACCCCCTTTAAGGTATCTTTTATACTGGAACATACACTAAAACTGAGGCGCTCAAAAATTATTTGTCGCTTTTCAGTCTAGACGTACATCATCTGATAAATAAGAGCTTCAGCAAAGGACTCGCTATTAATGCTGAACACTTGCATCTGCTTTTGCAAGTAGTTTATGTATTAAATATGAATGAAACATACCGCTCCTCTGGAGTCTCCACATGAAATGTTCTTTCAATTACTGTGGTCCACTGGAGGCATCTAATGATAAATGTGTTTGGTTTAGGTCGTTCTGTCTTCATCAGCTGGCACTCTACCACAATCAAGGAAGAAAGAGTCATGGTACATAAGCAGGTTTAAATAATCATTTGTCTTTATTCTTATCTAGCAAACTGTTGCGATTAATCAGCCATAGAAATCTCTGTAAGTACTTCTTTAGGAGACTTGAGACAATTTACTGTGTTGATGAAACCAATAAATAGCTTGGGAGATAGTCATCTAAGCAGCACCGAAATCAAATTCTGCTTAGACAGGCTCCACATTTGGTCTGCCCAGAGAGGTAAGTAAAAATGTGATGTGATGACACAGAAGCCATTCAGACTCAGGTCCTACACGCTAAAGGTCATCCAGAGCAGAGCACATGGACAAAGTCAGCTGATAATGCAGCAATTACATGTTCCTTCCCTTTGACTTTCCCAACATAAAACCCTGTCCTTGGCTTTCAAGGAGTTGCTAGAGAACGTGTTTGGTCATTTTGCAGCGACCTGACGAAGATTAGACTCAGCATTTCCAGTCCTCAGACACTAGAGGGAACATCAAACTGCAGAGGCACCCCCAGAAAAGACCCCGTTCAAAACGCCTTCGGGACAGCTGCCGCAGTCAGATGCTGTACGGACATGCAGCTAACAGCTTCCATCACTGTCAGCATTTAAGCATAACCTAAAAAGTCTACAGAAGTATGGTTACATGCAAAAACACCACTTCCTTCATAAAAATGCTCTCTTGAGAGCTGAGCATTATTTTTTTTTTTTTTTTAAATCACACCTACTATTTTAAGCTTCATAGTACGTAATGACTTTTTTCCTTCAAATCTGGGCCTGAAAATGCACCTGATTAAGGGTATGCTAGCTATACTAAAAGAGAGAATCTGAAAAACAAAAGAAAATCAATGAAATAACAACACAAGCCGAAACACCACATTTTTCAGATTTATCTTAATAGAAAATCTAATGCTAATTAAGCAGCTCCAATTAAAGGCAAGTCAAATTAAGAAACGAAGTGAGCAGGGGAGGGGAATGGGGGAAAAAAAAAAAAGAAAAGAAGAGAGATAACTGTTTGGTTTTTTTTTTCTTACATTAAATTCTTTTCCTTGCAGTTAATGAAACCACAAGCTTGCTATTATTTGGTCTTCAGGTTCTAAATCAACTTCCAAGTAAATAAAAAGGCACTAGGAAGACAAGAAGAAATTTCTGCGTACTGCTAGAGCTACGAACGTCGTCCACCATCAGCAATGTGCAAGTCGAGGACAGAATCCGGCCAGAGTAACAGTGCACTTTCCTAAGGCTACACTGGTATCGTTAAGTTAATTTTATTATTGTGAAAATTTAGAATGCTCAGTTTTAAATTCAAGCTCTTAATTAGCACCAAGATAAAATATTTACCGCCACTGTTTTTGGGCGCCGTATTTTTGGCAATATATTTCATGCCTCATTTGCTACTGGAATTATAAGCTTTTCAATGAGCAACGTTGCATTTTTCATGACAAGAAAATCTAATTTTTCTTTAATAGCACGCTGAGGTTATACTGCATCCTACTAAAGCACTGCAATTAGATAAGAGAAAGTTTATTAATGAGTCATGAAAAGGTTTTAGTGTGATAAACGGCACTCCTTCATTCACTGAGATTAAAGAACTTCCACACAGCGACGCAGCCGTGCTTGCAGAGCACCGTATTTAGCCTTCCAGCTCCCTCCATCCTCTTTCGCAGAATGGCAGTTAAGGCCGAACACAACCACATGAGCTGGCGCAGCCCAGTAAGCCCTGGTTCTGATAAATTCAACTCAAGAGATCTCATTTCTGCTCCTGGATCATCCACCTTAGCTTAGCTGCTCTTCTTTGTTTTGTTGTTTGTTCCATCTCCCATTTTTGTCTGCCTAACGTGATTAGATGAAGGCTGGGGTTGTCCTCTGTGAGCCTGCACAATGCAGCCCTAAGATACTGAATTTGGCTGAAGACTTGAAGAAGAAAATCAGGCCATTTCTAACCTCGTGCAAATCCAGAGCTGTTCTCCTTTACTTATCCAGCAGTGCAACATGGTGAAGAAACACATTGAGAGGTTTTGCTTACTTTTTTAGAAACAGCCTTTAAATTCACGTTTAGTGCCTCAGATTAAGTATTCTGAAATAACAGCACAGATATTTAAACTAGCCATGAACTCTAAGCTTTAACCATTTAATTTCAGCATAATAAACCACACAAGGCATCTTCTGTCACAGAGGGGAACCAATTAAACATCACCACTTTTCCCCGAAATCAGCACTGTCCATTGATATTTGTTAAGCTTGCTGATCCAGCAATCTTTAAGGCATACAGCAAGATGAATAATAGAGATTTGTCAGTTAATAACCACTATAATTCAAGTATGTCACATAGAAGTGTTTTGTTTAGTGAACAATATGCTGTCTAATTACCCTGCTCAATCATAACAGCACATATCAAGAAATACAGAAGGCTTTATTTTTAAATTGCTTTACCAAAGTGCTGTACCACATAGGTTTCAGAAAGTTTGACTCTACCACTTAGTTCTCCCTATATACAACAATCGCATGGATTTTATCAACGAAATGACGAAGCAGTAGGTTTTTTTCTTACTTTTAAAACTGACTCTGTGGTCTTTACTGTAGTTGGCAAGCTAAAGAAGCACCAAACTTGCCTTCTATAATCATGTACTGCAACATGCACCATTACAGCAGAGCTCAGGTAAAGACGTTGTATGATATTAGGTCTGATTCACGGCATGTTTGGGGCTTCTGCTATAAAAATATTCACATTTCAAATATGGGCCAAGGGTCGCTTACCCACTTTGAAGACAGTTTTTCCTGTCAAACAGACCAACAAAAGTATTCCCCATTTGCAACAAAGTAAGTACTATAAACAGCGGCCTGTTAAAAATGATTTAAATTGCTCTAAAGAACCTCTTGATTCTTTCCTGGCGTTTGGTCTTTTAAAGTAAGTAGGACAGAGAAATTGCTCCTAACAGGAATAGACACCAAGGCATTCAAATGTAAATTACCATTTTGTATTTGAAAGACACTTAGTATTATCCCAGTGACTTTCTAAAATGTCACAATATTTGCTTCCCCAGCACTTAAGCTAAAAGGCAGATTACTTGCAATGAAAGTGTCAAACTCTGCTCCCTATATAATGACATCACACTTTAAAACAATAATGCGAAGGAAGAATCCTTCCTATTCCTGCTTTAGTTTCTTTAAGGAAGGGGATGGGGGGGGGG
>NW_009203476.1:0-9185 GCF_000690835.1 Fulmarus glacialis | reverse complement strand
GGGGTGGGGAGGGGGGGGGGAAAGAGAAAAAAAGGTAAATCAGGGCATGAAGAATGATAAAGAAATAAAACTTTGGAAAGGCAAACAGGAATATTATGTTGATTATGTTGAAGCGCTCCTTTTCTGCTTGCACCACCGGATAGATTTGCCCCCAAAGAGCTCAGCATGGCAAAAGCCCTGAGTTACAGACCTGGACTAAGGTGGCCCCTAGTAACAGCAGACACAGAAAATCTGTCCACTATCTGGCCATCCTGCGGCCCGTGCTAAATGCCTGACTGCAGACACGCAGTCCTGTCCAAAAAGGAGCACTCATATTGTTGAGCAATTACATTTTCAGCTGTACAGCAAAACCACCACAGTCCACCCTCCTTTTTGACAGTCGGAGAAATAATCCTTTCTTTCTAACAGGAATAGCCTCTCCCTCCATGTGGTTTTTCACAACATACTGCTCTTCTCAGCTATATGGTTTTAAAGGCTTTTAACTTAATAGGCAGACATACATGATAATCCCAGATTACAATCGGTATGAAGGCTACTTATCTCACAGATTTACAACCCAGGCTCTATTGGTTATTTATCTGCAGGGTCTCTGGGGCAGACCTATTTAGGTACAGGCTTTTTTATTCCATCTATCTTACTAGTGGTGAAGTACAGAACACGAACACAAATATGACTCAAAAATCAGAGTTAAATGCTCAGGCACCATCTTTCAGAAGTTTTGCTTTGTTTGGTTCTGTTTTTTTAAATAAATCACCAATAGGTAACTTCAGGGAAAATAAACTACTTAAACATATCATTAAGTTACAAACATAGATATATGGCTATTTTAAATGGAAAATTAGGTGGAGAAAAAGGTACTGGGAAAAAAAAAGTGAGCCTCTCTTTATCCATGGGGGGGCTCTATGAAAAAGTTTTCGAAGATGTATGATCAAAACCCTCACAGACTGAAAGGAAAAGGCTAGTGTAGGAGAAAGAAGAGACTGCCAAGCACGTGGAAAGCACACTCTGTACTTATTGCTAATACTTTCTTCATACCTGTGAAGGGAAAAGACAAATCATCATTAGATGTTATCTTCTTTCACTATTTTCTCCTGAATTGAGTATTTCACACCTCTCATGGGTTGACAAATCACTTAATATGAATTTTACACTACAAGTAAGAAAAGTCCCCTAGTCATGAAAAAAACCACATTTGCTTGCAAAGATAAAAAAAGTCTACATTATTTTACAGCAAAAAGAGAGTAAAGATTTTAATCAGAAACATGGGACCACTTCCAAAGAACAGACTGAGACAGCCTGCCATCTCATTTAAAAAAAAAAAAAAAAACAAAAAAAAAACACCTAGTTCACTAATTGACAAAAAAGTCAGGGCTATCATGGTCTCTTGGGGAAAAAAAAAAAAAGAAAAAAAAAAAAGGATGAATTTTTACAAAATTTAAGCTAAATTCCCCCCCACTTTCACTGGCAGGAGGCTTCTGCAGGCTGCCTCTGCAGCACGAGGCTGCGTTCTGGCCTGAGCCTTCTTCCAGAGGCAAATCGAGTTCACTCGCACTAACTCGACAAGTTAACCCAAATGAAAGTACGAAGCAAGCAGGTTCAAAGGGAAAACTTGCGGTGCAGAACACATCCAAATGATACAACTGTGGAGGGTACCCAGAAGGGAACCGCACATCAGGTGCTGGCAGCACTGCATGCCAGTGCCTACATAAGACATTAAATCCTGGTGGGGCAACAGCTGCCTCTGTGAGCCCAAAACCACAATAATGACTTCTAGCAAGGAGGCCACCCCCTAATCACCAAGGCCTTCCTGACCTGCCACTGGTTCACCAGGCAAGAGCCACTGCTAGGAACATCCTTCCACCCACCACCCTCCCCGCAATCCCTCTTACACCTTACTCTATAGGCATGTGTCGCGTCTTTTTCGACAATGCTCCGATACCATGGTAACAAACTTGTTTATCTATAAATGGCAAGATGGGCTCAATCTGCCAAAAAAGCACCATATTCCTGTTGTGAAAACCGATTTAAGTTAACCCATTTTGAAGGCAACTAGGACAAAGAGAAGGCAACGGACACATCTTTTTTTATTCCTTAGCACTGAGCTGCAGTAAATAATAATCCTAAGTAATGCAGTTAGGAGCAACAGGATGGAAGCATCCTGCAAAAAGTGCATTTGTTAAAAGCTCCTGGCTACAGACCAAGTACTGAATTAATTTATGAATTAATGGCTTTCTGCTGCTTTTCTTTACCTTCTTGATCCATAAGCAGATACCAGTCTAAAGAGGAAAGTACTGTGTCATTACCAAAATGAAAACACTATGACAATTCTCTCTCTAAAATGAGACAAAAAACCCCAAAGCACTCTTGGCATCCTGCACAGAGGCACCAGGCAACAGCATGTCCATTATTTATTCCCATCATCACTCACAACAGGTATATGTTGCTACCAGTGGAAAAAAAAAGGAACATTTGCATTAATTCCTAGTGCTGCCCAGCCCTCTTCCAGGCCCAGGGTGTTCCAAAATAAATCTGTCTGCTTAAAGGTCAACTACAAAGATGAACCCCATATATTTCAAGCTACCCTGTAATGAAGAGGGAAAGCCCCTACCCTTCTCTCTGCAAAGCTTCGCTTCCACTAGTCACCAGGAACACGGAACAGATCATTGTTAATAACAGGTGCCTCAATGATCTATTTTTAAGTGGTGCAACGAGACACAGGCAGATCATGAGACAGGAAAGATTAAGAACAGGAGAAAATATAACAGCTGGAAGTGTACAGCAAAAGGTTAAAAACATGAGCAAGAAAAGGAAATTATCTTCAGATTCTTCTATCACATCCTGTGCTGCAGTACCTGAGCAAAATTGGAAATGTTTGCATAGGACAGAGTGCAGAGGTTAGGAGATGTTATTATTTCCACACCTTTTTGTTGGCTCTAATAGAATAAATATGATTTTGTGCTGAAAATTAAGAAAAACTGAGTGTCTTTCATTAAAAGCAATGCTCACTCCATGTTCTCTTATGCTAACAATCAAATAACTTTGACCTATGTCAATGCCACTTGAATCCAGATCTCACAGCAGAACAGAGGCTGAAACATTTCAGCTGTGCCTACCTGCCAGGTACCAAGACATGTGCCTCGGTTAATTTTCACTTTAAAGCAACTTGCAGTTGCTTTAAAACGGTAAATTAGTAGAAAACTGCAAAAAAAAGGCAGAGTATCAAACCTCCACATCACAGTCATTCCTGAGAAACACAGGGGGTTTATCATCTCAAATAAACACGTTTAGTGTTTAGATACATTGCTCTGGGCAGATTCAAATGTTACTGATGCAGCTTACAGGCACTATGACTACAAGAAGACATCAACCCCTAAACTGGACGAGGAAGCATTTAAAAACACTTACGAGCTACTGAGAAGTTATTTAGAGGCGATTCCCGCTGGTCGACATCCTGTGGTCGTTCCTTGTAGCCAATGAACGTGCCATCGTTCTTTAAAAGAAAATACCGCGGCCTCCATGTTTTTATGTATTCTCCTGGAAAGAAAGGACGGGCAAAGTGAGAGATCATCAGAAGACACCCCGAAATACTGACTCGCCAACAATTTTTTTTTTTTTTAATATTGAAACTATATGTCATCCTGACATAGCAGCAGCAGTTTTAAGAACATTCAGTTCATTCTGATACAAACAGTGGAAAAATACAGGCACTGAGTCAGATATTGCTAGTGATGTTAACCATAAAAATGGGACTTCATAAAAGGTAAACAGCTATGTTTTGTTCTTCCATCTACTCCGATTTCCATTCAAATTCTGCAACATCTGCTTTAAATGCATTTTAAATTTTAAAAAAATCAGAGCAGATGTCCTATGTATTATTTTTGCTATTGTCATTTTTCATACTGACAAGTGGAGAAATTTTTTTCATTTACATTTTGCAGCGCAAGTATTTTAAACAACAATGGGTAATTTACTAATTAGTCAACTGCTTTATCAAACCAACCGTCACTTTTAGAACGTAAGAAGATAATTCTCTGCTTAAGTTACATAACATCACTCACTCCTCTCACAACATCTCAAGCGTGAAACATGAGATGATATATCACAATATTAAGGGGAAAACACTGGATGATGTACAGCCACCACAAAGAAGAAAACGAACACCTATTCTGAACAATATTCCACTTTTGTCAGAAAAACATCCCTTGCACACACCATGCTACTGCTCATCTGACTAACCTGCGCAGGTAACAGTCATGTGACTGTGTTACAGCCATGTTCAAAATCTCCAGCCGTAGAATAAAAAGAAAAGAGTTGATCAAAACCTCAGTTTTTTACTGGATTTACTCAGTTGGGCTTCAGGGAAGGAAGACAGGGGTTCCACCTGTGGCTCTTCTAGATGACTTTGTCAATGTGCCTCAGTTTCCCCCTTTGCTCATTGCCCATGTTGTCCTCTTCCCAGGCAGTCTCTCCAGAACCTTAAATAGCTCTACATGGTGCCAAGCTGGGCCTCTAGGTCCTACAAGGTCCTGCAGTAATGTTTCTATCGGCTGCACCACAAAAGCCTCACTCAAGGTGCTATTCAAATCAGAGTACCAGCCACACTTTTCCAACTCTGCTCACCCCAACAACAACTGATTTAAAAAAAAATTAAAAACAGAAGTGGTCACTACAAAGCACCCACAGCTGGGCAGCAGCTATACCCTCCTCCCTCCAGTATGGTTTCTCGTTTGTTTGTTCAGCGTCAGGGAGAGGACGAGGGAGCAGACTAGGAGCCAAGCTTCTTTCAGATCTGCCGCAGCAGGAGCGCGCCTGCACACCCTGCGAGGCTGCCCCTGCAGCGGCTGGTACCCAGTGCCCACGGTTTCATGTGCTGGCGAGCTCTTCAAACAACCACCAAGAGCAGTGAGAAGAAAAGGCTCCCCAGATTTGCTGGCTCTGGCAACCTTCTGCTGCTCTCCCAGGCTCCGCTCACACTCTCTCTTCCTGCTGCTCGGCTCTCCTCCGCCAGTGATTTCTCTCCCAGCGATGTGCACCCTGCCCCAGGAACTCCCCTGCAGCTGCTTTGCCTCCTTCCTCTCCCCACAGACCTCCTCTCCTTCTGTGGTGCAGCTTCAACCTGCCTCGGGCACCAGCTGTGTCATTTCTCCTCTGTTCAGACTCATACTTTTCTCTCCCGCACAGAGAAGCGCAAGCAACACCAACGCCCATGCCATGCAGACATGGGCGCGCACACACCTAGCTGCTGCTTTCACCTGTTTAGTCCTCATTAGGCTTTTAATTTTCTAATCTAAAGCAAAAACCTAAGAGTTACCGAACCAGAGGAGAGAGTCACACAGAGCTACCTTTCCAACAGTGGCCATGTCTGCAGAAAATACCCATTTGTACTGATGTTTCTTGCACACAAGGCAAAAAGATGAGAGGAAAAGGAATGAGCACAAACCTCAGTCTTTCTTTTAGAAACGTCTGTTACAGCTGCAAGTGTTATACTAACCTATAAGGGGTTTACAAAAATGTCATTGTCGCTTTAGGAATTTCAGAACTCACCTATAGCTGTCATGGCCTAACATTTATAAGCAAGGCAGTAAATGTAGAAGGTTTTGTTGTTGTCGCCTTTTTAATTCTGACCTTAATTAAAAGCTGAAAACTTTCCGGGATCAGTGGGAGATTATGAAGCCTTTCACATTTAAATTACCAGTCCAACTCAGCCCAGATCAGCGAGATTACTCCAATCTCATTACTATTACGCCACAGATGTGACTATAGGGACAAGAAGATACACGGCGCATTCAGCCTAGCTCTTGCCGAAAGGTTTGCCAGGTAAGCAGGTCGGGGAGGCGGCTGCCCGGACTATCACGATTCTGGAACACACTGTTACGTACCTGACACGTTGGTATTTTCTTCTCTTGCATAAAGCAGACCCAGGAGACCTAGAAACCATCTCATAGCCCTTATCATACCTGCATTTAGGACTAAATCCAGATTGGATGGGACGAAAAAATATCTGAAGAGGGGCAAGACAGAGAGTTTCCATTTCTCTTACTCCCTAATCTATGCTACATGCCTTCCCCATCGGTATTTACAGAGGAGACATTCATTTTTTGCAGATTCTGAAATTATTATCTGGTTATTTTCAGTGAACTATGCATAATTTTACACAAAATTACACTGTATTGTCACAAGAGACTCTTCCTCTTAGATTAGATGCTTATGTTTGGCTCTCATACTTTCTTACAGCTTTATTCCACCGATCTGTTTCTCTGTTAGAAGCACATCATCTAACAGGATTAATCGCATAGTCTTTAAAATGGTGTATTCCATACAAATATAGCATCCTCCTCCACACTCACTCTTTCTTCACTCTTTCTGTGTGAAAAATCAAGGATTTCATTACTGCCAGGCATTTTGCAAGGACCATTCTACTTGGACCTTCACTTATCCATTGCTTTAGCTGGTTCTGGTTCCAGTTCCTGATCCCCCTCTTTAATGTGCAAATAAGTAACATGATTTTAAACAACTTCTTCCACATGTCTGGAGCTTAATGAATCCTGTAATATGGCAAGCATACATATTATTGATTATTGCTGTTGCCAAGGACAGTATGAGGCACACTGCAGCATCTGTGGTATAAATTTTACTATATAACACACTGAGGTTATACTTCTGCCATCTTGCCGCAAAGTGGCAAGACATTGCCTAGTGTATGACTTCCCAATCAGATAATCTGTAAGTGTAATTTTACATTCAAGACTATCGTTTCTCTACAGAAGTTCTGAAATACAGATTCACCAACACAGTCAGCAAGAAAATGTACGAAGTGCATATTCTTAAGAAACAATATTTTTATGATTAGCTAAAACACTATAAACTTCCTACAGCCTGTGAGGACCACGTTGATCACGACAGAAAATCTGAATATTTTAGGCAGAAAAGGAGTTCGTCAATACAGACAAAAAATAATTACGTGGAACCGCTGGGACAAAGCTGACTGAAAAACATTAACACCTTTTCCTTCCTCTGATATACTCAGTAAGCTGTCATGCCTGAAGAGTGAACTGAGATGTTTCAATTTTTGCCTCTGTTTTTTGTTCCTGTTGCGGTTTTGTTTTTAAGAATCATAAGCAAGAAGTTACTTGAAGTCACTGATATTATTAGTTACGTAGTCACACTAGAAGAACTGTACCAAGTACAGTAAATGCAAGCATGTGTGGCAAATTCTATCAGACAACACTAAAAAAAATAATAATAATGATCCACCATGGAAAAGTGAACAATTTACAAAGCAAAACATTTTTTCCTCTGTGATTCATTGCTTGTGTAATGCCCTGGCAGAGCCTTCTTTGTTTTCAGTAACAGAATGCTAACACTGCAGAGACAGGAAAGCAAAAGCATGGGTTATAAATCCTACATATAAAATCCTGGAATGAAATAGACTCCTCTGTAGCTTGCTAGCTTTATTATTTAAAATCTTTATGTACCATTCTGTTTACTCCAAGCGATTTCCAAATTGCAAAGATTCCCAAACTGTATATATCTGGAAATATACACGAAGATTGTTATAGACCGATTTTCCTTTATTGCCTTGTGTCTGCCCCCACACACTGCACATTAAAATACTTAACACACACTTACAATGTAAATCCATTTCATGCCAGAAAAGCTTTTTCACAGTAACACGTACTGCAAAGCACACTTACGCCTGAATATTTCAGAAAAAGTTAAACACAAAACTCTTTTGGTTCATGAAAAGTTAATTCTACTGAGGATTTACAATAATGCAGGGTTAGGCTATTTTCCTCTCCTCCCCACAACAGTATCTCACTGAATCTGGAGCTGTCTACCACTGATAGAGTGTCTAACATCAGAAACAGCTGCCACTCCCTGGGAAGCTCACGGGGTAAGTGGAGAATAATGAGCAGCAAGCACCAGCAGAACAAAAGAAAATCCATCTTTATTTACCAACTGCTGCATGCTTGTTGCTGCATCAAGCTCATTCAAAGCCAACACCACACCCTTTAATTCAGAACAGACTATATTTAAGAAGCCTCTGCTTTTTTTTTTTTAATCAACTCGTACATACCAATGGTTTGAAAAAAAATCATTAGGTTAACCAACTCAGCATCCAATGATACCCTTGATATTTACAAAAGCACTGGACCAACTATTAACTTTCTTATGCCCCAAAGTAACCAGAACAAGCCCAGGAGCACCGATTGAAAACAAGGTCTCAGTTATATTAAATGCACTCAAGTGGCTACCACAAATCTATGGATAAATAATGCATTAAACTTTCTGCTCTGAGCATCAGAAGTAGCACCATTAATTACAATTAAAGTTAACACTCAAAATATTAGAGCTTTTGAGTTACGCAAGCCTTCGCTACATTGCCACCCACTCTGAAGATGTACGACATTCCTTGATTGTACAGCCCTGAACTGTCTGAGGGAAACACGAAAGTTATGCCAATCGCAGTGCTAATGTGCCACCGGTGAAAGGCGGAATGACTCATTTCTGAGACTTCAATGGCCGCGAGAAGTGGTCTGCATCCTGTCGGCCTAATAAGGTTTCCGCGAAACAGATGCCAGCTTCCTTAAAGACGTGAAGCTTTCAGGAGCTGCCATCTCGCGTGCGCTGAAGAGCGGGACGCGGATTTACAGTTAGTTTCTACCGCTCGAGTAAATAGGGTATGTGTCCGCTCGCTTCAAAACCAGCTGAAATCAAAACAGATTTGGAAGAAGAAAACAGGGCTTGAAAACTCGCCTTTGCATTTCTAAAGCACTCGGAAGCAAGCCTTTTCCAAACACAGCGAGCTAATTCTGGATCTTAATGACTTGACACTAAACAATTAAACAAGTCTAGGGTGACCCGAATGAAAACTCTCAGTTCAAATATGTATCTTTTTTAAAAATAGCTGCACAGACATGCACCAGGCTGGGGCAGCACTCTTCCCTTCCCTCAAAAAACTGCCAAAACAAGATATTTAAACACAGTGCCAGGTTTTCAGTAGCTTGGGGAAAGGAAAAAGAAAGAAAGAGGGGAAAAAAAAAAAAAGGTTATGCTAATGCCTTTCCCAACACGCTCGCGGAGAGAGGAGGACCTCTGGTTTGCCTGCCTATTCAGAGGCGCAGCAAAGGGGGCCGGTTCTTTGATGATTTTTTTTATTTTGGCCCCTCTCTGGATGCCTCCTC
>NW_009203475.1:79188-88908 GCF_000690835.1 Fulmarus glacialis | reverse complement strand
GCCCGCCGCGGCTTCTCCCCTGTTCTGCCTGCTTGCTCGCTCGCTCGCTCGCAGCCTTCCTTGGTGAAGTTGTCGGGTGGCTCGGGGCGTACAAAAGAAAAGGCGAGGTCTCCTTACCCCTGCTCCCGGCTCCCTGAGTGGTGCCTCGCAGTGGCTTTCCGGTCAGGAAATAATAGGGAGTGGGAGCACTCCGGCAGCAAGGGAGAAGGGGAAGGGGGGGTCTGAGGGACATCAAGGAAGGGGGGGGACACCCACCAGCATCCTGTTCCTAAAACGCTGAGCAGTGCTCAGCAGCTGGACCAGCACTGCTTCTTGCCCAGCTCTCCTGAGTCTGCCCACCCTGAGAGGAGTTGGCCCAGGCCTGGCTGATGTGGGGGCTCATCTCCACCTTCCCCTCTCCTCTGTCCTGTGTCCCTTGGCTTCTGCCTTCAGCCAGGCCAAGGCCTGGCCCTTTTCCCTGCAGGGCTGCAGGTCAGGGTCAGGTCTGGCCAAGGTGTGAATCCTGCAGCAGCTCTGCTCTGCCACCTTTTAGGCAAAGTAGTCATATTCTGGAACGGTGACTAAAGTCTCTGCCATTGTACCCAGCTCTGTCCTTCTCCCTCCCAGCTTGTTTTTCCTTTAGCTATTCCTGTTGGAAACCCTTTGGGGCAGGGACTGGCTGATCCCTCATATCCCTCACTTTAGCACAACAGGGATTCTCTCACATGGTCCTTGAGTATTGCTGCAAATAACAGGGCTCCTGCTGCTAATGATTAATAACCCATAACTGAGTTTCACATGAGTGGTGCTTAACAGATGGTCTTGATGTCTGGCATGGCACTGGTTCCCTTCCCGTGTGGGGCCTGAATGTGTTTCTCTTGCTTTTTGGGGTGGATGTGAACTTTGGGGTAGAAGTGGGAGATTGATAGGCTGACAGGATGCTGCCACTTGTGTCTGCAGAACTGGCTGCGCACCTCCAGCTCGACCCATTTTGCCCAGCACCATTTCGGTCCCAAGTCCTTGCCTCAGCAGCGCGGTGCTATTCTGCAGCGCCCTGGGCTCCCCCCTCCCACACTGCCAGAGCTCCGGCAACCTGCCCCGCAGTGCTCCCAGCCACCCTCTTTCCATGCCCTCCAGCAGCTCTGCCAAAGCACCTCCTGTTATCGCAGCCCTGCTCTGCTGGTGCTCAGTTGTGACCCGCAACATCTGCCTTCTGGCTTTGTTCCTGAGCCCGTTCCCTCTCCAGTGTGCCTCGACTCAGACCTGCAATACTGAGCTGCTTCTACAACTCTGCCAGAGTACCTATAGCGTTAATTGGAGGTCCATCCCTCGCTATACTGTTTGAACACTTCAGACTGGTCTGCTGGTCATCCGAGCGCTTATCTGTGACACTCCAGGTTTCAATATCCCTGTAACCCTGACACAGCCCTGCCAGCACATCCTCCTAGCGCCTACTGCAGCCATGTCATGCGGCATTTCAACCAACTGTCCCAGGGCTCTCCCCTCCCTTCCCCTCTCCTTCCAAACGGTCCTCTCCCTCATTTCTGACACCAATTCTTCTTCTTCTTGTTCTGCACAGGCATGCTTCTGTAGCTGAGTGCTCCTATGATGGAAGAGGATAGCAAAGTCTGGCTCATAGGTCACTTGTGAGGAAAGGAAAGAAGGATGTCGCAAAACGTGATAGTGGTTAGCCTTGATGTAAAAGGCAGGCAGTAGTGTGCGGGAGAGTCCGCAGTCTGTTTCCTGGTCAAGAAATGATAGTTCTTTTCTCCTTGATGACTTTTCTATCTGCCCTGAAAGCCCAGCAAAGCCTCATTTAAGAGCCCTGAGCAAAAGCTGTTACCAAGTTCAGTGGGAGACGGGCATTTTTTCCGTGTCCTCATGGCAGTAAGGAATCAAGGGAAATGGAGGGCTTGGGGAGCTCAGGCTGGTACATAAGCCAGCCTGAGATTTTTTTTCCTTTCCTAATCATGCCATGTAGCAAAGCTGGCATGGAAACCCCCTTTGGCCATGAGTAAGGGAGGGGGGAGAGAGAGAGGAAAAAGAGACCATAAAGACAGCTGGTCTTGTAAACACACGCATGGTTTATTTTTGTGTTTTCTTTCACTGTTGCATAACAGAGGCCCTTAGAATTTGGATCCATGACAGTGTTGAGGAGTCAGATCCCAGGGAGGCCATGCACTCTCTGTGTTTCTTGGGATTTTTTTTTTTTTTTTCACTAGAGAGAAATAAAAAATTCATTCTGACTCCTGCCCTACTTGGTGGCTACATTCATACTGGTTTCAGAAGGAATCAGGTCAGGATCCTGGCCACACTGCTGTGTTGCCTCCCAGTCCTGCAGTGCTGTCCACCGGGGCTCAGTCTTGTATTTAACTGTATTTTCCTTTTTTCTTTTACATCCCCGTGGATTTCAATCTGTTTGAAGAAGCAGGTTAGTATCTAGCACAGTGGAAAAGTAAATGTCTTGCAAGCAGTGAACACTTGTTTGGAGTCTGTGTTTGCTGCTCCTTTAAAATCAGTGGAAAACCTTCTTGTGGCTTAACTTGAACAGGTCTGGGCCCAGATCTGGAAGTCGTTACTGTGCTGGTGTTACAAGAGTTAATTCTGAAATCACCGAGCCGGTGCTTTCCGGTAGTTGAGCTGCAACCTGCAAATGTAAAACTTGGCACAGCGCATCTTCTCAAGGAGAAAGTCTTTATAACAGGTTTACCTCCCTGTCAGCAGGGGAGGGAGCCTGGCCAGGCAGGGGACTTCAGCAAGTCAGAAGAAATCTTTTTTTCCATGTGGGGACCTTCCTAGACTGGCAGAATCTTTCTCCCCGAACAATAGGAAGAGAAAGCCACGATTCCTCTTTGTTTCACTAAGGGCTTGTGGGACAGAAGGAGGAAGAAAATCCAACCGTGCAACGAAGTTGGGGCTGTGTTTATTGAAAGTCCACATGTGCTGAATCCTCCTGCCTCCCCTTAGCTATTTAGCACCCTGCTGGGTCAGCTGCTTTACCAGAGACTGCACTAGTGGCTACACAGCCCCTCTTTCCATGTCCTCATTGCCTCAGCTGATGAATAATGCATGCCTCTGGTTGACAGATGAAATGAAGAGTTTTGTGCATGTTGTATCTTAGTGATGAATTAATTAATTTGGCTTCTCCTTTTCTCCTCCAGCTGTTTTTGCTCTGGCCCTCCTTAATGGATGGGGAGCAGGGCTGCACAGAGGTGACATGTGATGCCTCGTGCAGATTGCCCCAGCTTTCAGAGCACTGCTGTGCAGGGGCAGCTATGGAAGCAATGGTGGGCATGGGGCGTTTCTCTTTTGGTTTTCACTTTGCGGGGACTAGGCTTGCTCAGGCTGTTGCACAGGTCACAGCAAAAAGTGAAGGCTTGTCATGAGGACTGGCAGTGAGCAGTCACCAGATCTTGTAGGTGTAACTCTCAGGCCTTAGTCAATTCTTAGAAGTTCTGTCATTTATATGAAGCATTTCCATCTCTTACGTCTTTTTTAAAATTAGCAAATGAAAATGAATGCTTGGACAAATCAAGAGAGTGTTTCCATGAAATAGGCAGGTATTCTGCAAACCAGTGTCAAAGCTTGCCACACACAGCTATGACAGTGTACCCTCTTTAAAATACATACGTTCTACTCCTTGCTGCTCCTCCAGTGTGACCTATTCCTCATCTCAGGTGTCTTGGTTACTGCAATCCTGCCTTGTCTATAAAATACAAAACTGATTCCCAGTCCTTGGCACTGCCCATTCACCAGTACTGAGCAGGACCTTCCCTGTTCCTCCATCATCAGGAGATTACTTTGAGCAAGGGTTGGTAGCTTTAACAAAAGGGAAAAAATCTTTCTATACAGAATAGTCAGTGATCCAGTAAAATTAACTTCATTCAGAGCTGAAATTAGTGTTGCAGTTAAGGTCTGCAAAGACGGAAAGCTAGAAGTCTGTCTACTTTCTGTGGCTCACCTCTAGTCTCCTATCAACATTGAGGCCTAATTTTTTTGCAAAGGCTAGTGATTCTGTATGCCTGAATGTTTACATTCTCTTCCTCAGAGGCATTAACAATGACTAATATTTTTAAAGAAAGATGAAGTCTGCTTAAATTGTCTCAAGCTGGCTATTCAGAAATCTAAGCATCCAAACTCACTAGTCCCATGTAGTCTTGTTTAAGTGACCATAGCTGAGCTTTGCCCCCCTGTGCTGCGTCTCTGTAGCCCTTCTGAGAAAGCACAGCGTTCAGTAGTTGAACACAGGAAAATTCTGGTATGCGCAAAGGCTGTTTCCTGAAAACGAGGTTACTATTTGACTTACTCTTTGCATGCTTTTATATGAAACAGTTTCTGATCAGGTGCTTTGACTTCTTATTCTGTGCACAGCATTAACTGTTCCCAACTTGGAATAGCTTGCGTTGATCTGCAAAATTGAAGCTTAAGTCTGTTCAGCTGGTACTTGATCCTGGGAGATCCCAGTGATCTTATCAGATCTGGAACATGAGAAACCTAATGTTATTGTTGAACCCTGTCATTCTGATTTAATGTATGTCTCTGTGCTCTTTGAAACGTTGCTCAAACCCGTGCTGCTGAAGGTACAGTCTCTTAAGCCATGTATTTAAAAAAAAAAAAACTCTTTTGGTAGCTACTTTGTGCTTGCTCAGTATCTCATAGCACATTTTGCAAAAGTGGGAATGCTAGTCCTGAGTCAGAATTAGATCAGGGCTTTCTTCCTCCTTACATTTCTTTTGCAATTTAGACTGGATAGAGGTTTCTTCTTCTCTTTATCATTTCTGCTTTTGGGTAATATAACCCTGACTTGTCAAGCAACTGCCACATTCTACTGCAGAGGTGACTGCATTTCAAAGACAGATGAAGGATCCTGCTGTAGGTAGGATGCTTTGTAGGTATTGAAGTTGTAAAGAATATTGGGTTATCTGACACAAGCTACACAGTCAGAATGCTGCAGAATGCGAATGGTACTTTTTATAATATTTCTCCATTTAAAAAATGGAAGAAATTTTTCTTAAAGATGCTGGCCAATTTTCCTTGTTGTGGTTTTTTTTCGTTCTTTTCTTTTGCCATGGCATGAAAATACACGCTTGAACAATGTTACGATAGTCACTGGGTTATTACATACTGTGCTATTGGAAGCTCCAGATTCCTTACACAGGTCTCACTAGAGGGAGGAAAAAGTACGCAGGTCATCTAAGGTGGGAATACTGACAAGAACAGGATAGTCTCCAGCCGGCGGTGGGGAAGTTCCACGGTTTGCTGTACAGAAGATAACCGAATAAAGAGCTGGAGCTTCTAAGTGCAAGGAACAGAAGTTTTGTCTGGGAAGTACACAGGGTGATCATTCTTCTGTTTTCTCCATTTCTATGTGCTGTGCCTTAAGAAGACCGTCTCTCTGTGTAGTTGCCCAGGATGACAGTCCTGTGCTGGTTGGCAGACATTTTTTGGTTTTGCATTTCTGTTCTGGTGGGCTTTGATAACTATGAAAGGTCACTTGCACTAGAGAGAAAAAGGTGGTTTTCATGTCTTCTGTGTAACCTTTGCACACAAGACATCACGCTGTTGACCAGTGGCTCCAATTTGTTGGATGACCTTGGTGAAACATTACCTTTCTTTCTGACTTGTTTTCTTCTCCTGTGAAATGAAGAGAAAACCATTCATCTCCTAGGTGAGCAGTCCTGGTGTACCTGTGTGTTTTGAGATCCCTGGCAGGGAGCCACAGAAGTGTATGAAATCCCAATAGTCCTCTTGGGCTTTAGGTGTTGGAGCAACTTAAAAGAGCAGCCTGCTGCAATCTCTCCTTGAAGGACAAGCAAGACACCTTCAAATTCTGAACATAGATCCCAGTAGCATTTTCCCTCATGGCTTTAAAGCCTGGACAGGCTCTAGTGCCAAATGCCAGCATTAATGTTTCCGAAGGAGCAGGAGAGCATTTCGGCTGGAGTGCTGGCTGTGCCAAATTCCAAGCAGCTGCTGGAGCCAGGGGCCTGCGATTCACCACGGCTCCCTCGCCACTCTCACAAATTACTTCTCTTGCACTCTGTGTGTATGTGTGTGTTGTTTTTGCACATTAAAACATAACTACTTATACCCCTGAGTGACTTTCCCCCAAACTATGAATTTAAAGTACTTCCGACACTGTCTTTTAGAATTTGAATATAATTATATGCTTTGGGTGTAAATTGTGGTTTTTGCTACATAAGAAGCTAATGGAAATGATCTGCCTGTTCCTGTAGTTTACAGATTATATGCTTTAGATCTGGGGATGTATATTTAGGCTGCTTTTCTGTATGGTGTATTAAAATGAAAATGAAGTTGGTGTGAGCTATAGTGGTTGCTAAGCGTGAATACCAGGCTGATAAAGGACATTACTAAGTTGATCCAGTGCTAAGGTTTACTTTATCATCTCTTAGTTTTGCACCTTTCATCTCTTTGCATTCTTGATGATGGAGAACAGGAGAGTGGAAAGTATTTCACAGTCTATAGAGGGCCTTGTATCTGCAGAAGCTCAAGGGACAGGGTGAATGAATCAGAAAGACGTAAGATGTTGCTAAAAAAAGACTCTTCACTTATTCTGTGAATACCACATGGTAAAGAATCAGGGAAGACTTCGTTTTTTAGGGGGCTCAGGAAAAGAGTAGCATCAGGCGGACTCGCCTGTTTAGTCAACAGGCCAGGCTCCATTTAATAACTGCAGTGTAAATCCGTCTCCATGCTATCCTTGGAACATGGTTTTGAATTTAGAACAAATTCAGCATATCTACATTAAGCAGATCAAATTATTGGAAAGGGAGAGGAGGTGAAGTTTGGTTTTTTCCAACAGTTTAATCTTTAACATCAATCTGGATGACATCAATTGATTGTCTGGACGTGTTTGGTGAACCCTTTGGTTCCTTGCTCATCTGCTGCGCTGCCCAGTGAGAGTTTTCATGACTCCCTGTTGTGGCTGGATCCTGAAGTTACAGCAGCCTGCTGCTCCTGCTCCAGCCGGTTTGCTTAATGACCCCAGGCGGTGGAGGCACTACAGGGATGATGTCTGGAAATGTTTCTGTCTAGCTGGTTCTGCAGGTTTGCTGTTTCAGCTACCAGATGTTTCAGTGCACAAATGTCCTCCACTGCTGGTGAAGGCTTCAAACCATAGCATGAGGGCAAAGCCGCAGAGTATGGAAATTTCCCAAATAGTTTTGGGAACGCAGTTACGCGGTGGTTAAGGGAGAGAACACAGGGTAGACGGCTGTGTATCAAGCACACTGGTCATTAATGGTGTTTCTCCTTATCTCACCTACAGAGCATACATAAACATGGCTTTAGAGAAGCCAAGTCTACCAGTGTTTTATTAAAATTCAAAACTTTCAGTACTGCTTATTTTGTCAAGTGGGAAAACTGGCTTCTTAAGCATGTACGTGTGCTAGCAAATGTTGCAAGACGGTTTGAGATCTGCCTGCCTTCTGCAGGGCAAGTGAACATGTTTGACTAAAACAAGAATTGACCTGAAATTGTTGAAGAAATGCAAGTGTTTTCAAAGAAAAGAATAAAAAAAAAAGGCCTGATTAATTTTGATTCAGTTATTATGCTGCCTGGACTATGCATAGAAAATGGGTTCTGCCAAGGTCTCCACTTGACTCTCTACTCTGGAAAGATTCTCGCTGTGTGGTTGAACACTCAAGAATCCCTGTGTTTATTGGATTAAAACCTCTGAGTTTCTTGTACTTCATCTTTTGTAACTTCCCTGAGTTATGGTGATCATCTGAGACAGTTTCACTCCAAAGACTATTGGAGCTTGTAGTTATATAGACACGTTTTCTGACCTACAAGCACTGTGTGTCGTTTAGTATCTGATGAGGTGAAAGTGGAAACAGTAGGTAAAAACCTGACATTTTCCTTTTTCCTTTGTTTGTTGGTCTTGATTTACTTGTCTCATGGTAACCCATCTTAGCTTTTCTCACATTCTGATTATGCTACTGATAATTATGATGTCCTGGGCTTTCACAGAAGAGTTTGTCATTCATTGATGTCCACTGAGTGCAGTCTTTAGGCTGGTGGCCTGGACAGGACCTAGAGAAATCTTAAGTTTATGTGGCCTACACCTAGTCATCTGCTTCTGTAACCTTTCTGTAGGATTGCAGGGAGCAGGACATCCTGCTCCCCCAATATCATCTTTTCTTTTGCCATAGCTATTCCAAGTTTCCCTGATCTTGTCCTGCATATTTCCGTCCAACATATTTCCGTCAGTGTAGGTTTGCAAGATACTGATGGCTTTGAATACCATTTCACTTTTTATTATCTCGCCACGGAGTCTGCACTCCTTCCTGTGCCCTCATGCATTCAGAGGCAGTTCATTAGAGGCAAGGAAAAGGCAAAGAAATTAATTTTCCTTGAGAAATGTATTCAGCACCTTATACAGGCTTGAAGAAGAGAAACAGAGCAGAGAATTCCTACTATCTTCTTTTCAAAATTTTTTCCTATGGAGGATCTGCAGAAAAAATGTCTGTGCCCTGCAAGCATCCCTTTACCTGGAGACTTGCTTTTCTGACACTAGGCACTACGAGCACACCAGGCTTGCAGTAGCCTGGAACAGAGTAAGGTGATGGGGGTGCCTGTCCTCCAGAATTGATGTATATTGGCTTAGGAAAAAAGGAATATGTCTTGTAACCGAAGATCAGGGTGGCAAATTCTGCTCAGATGAATGCCAGTAGTGTACCTAAGCTTATTTTGTTTCAGGTAATTGTTATTTCAGATACGTTGGTTTCTACGTAACAAGCCATAGACTCAGGCTACTTTTCCTGGCCCAGTCATTAGGAAAATATACAGTGGCAAAATGAGCAGCCTTCCCTACTGGACTAATTAATACTTGATAGCTGATTTACAGAAATGGTGAAAACCTGAGCCTTTTGTGCATTCCTTGGTGAGAACTTTTGCCATTGATGTCAATGAAGTCATATCCCATTTGGCAATGGGCAATGCTGAAGAGATTTTTCCTCAGCAGCAGCACTGAGCAGAACTGAGGACACGAACCCCCAGACTTTTTCCCTAGCTCTGCCACTGGCTTATCTTGACATACTGGATGGTGAATTTTAGGGGCACATCAGACATTGCCAGGTGTTTCAGTTTCCCTATGCTGTAGTGCAGAAATGTGATGAGTATTTAAAATCTCTTTAGATCCCAACATAACCCATCTGAAAGGAAAAGTACTATATTGTTATTGTTCTTTCCTAATGTACTGGAAGGATATTTTCAAACTTCAGCCAGAATATTCGGTCCTTTGAATTTAAGGACCGTCACAGCGCTATGGCTCCTGGTGCTGTCTTTGGATGAATTCCTGGGAATTCATCCCTGTAATGCCCTGAGAAGGATTGGTGCCTTTTTATGCAGCCAGTTCTGCAAAGAAATATTGATCCTCATCCCAAGAATACAGTGTCAGAAAAATGGGGAATGCCTGGGCTGCGTGGTTAAATGCAGTGCTTTGTTTCAGTCATTTCTTTCTGAGAGTGAGTGATTCTCTGCTGCTGGTGATGGTTTCATTTACTGCTTCAACGAGCATTATGGACATGCATTTCTCTTTGCTGGTTCCAGAAATCTGGAGGGATTTTTTACACCAGTGACCCAAAGAGCTGACTATATCACCCTAGCCTCTACTTTCAGCGTCCCTGTTCACTGTCTTCTGCTTCTGTCACAAGTTAGATCCTGTCTGCAACTGTTCAATGCATTCATTTTACCAAAAATTGTGAACAAAATTATCAA
>NW_009203475.1:10232-79147 GCF_000690835.1 Fulmarus glacialis | reverse complement strand
AAGAGGAGGAAGATGGAAATTAAGCTCAAGTGTAAATCAGTCAAGGGTACAATTCCCATTCTTTCTTTCTCTTTGATCAGAGGTAAAGGAGGCAAGGATTATTAGAAGAACCATTAAAAAAACAAGTATTTTTCAACAAAAGACACAGACAATTTGAAGCTGGAGGAAAAAATACACTAAAGAAACAGGAAAGGAAGGAGCAGTACCAGAGCTCAGCAGCAGGGCTGCCCTGTTGCCTCCTCTTGATCTGAGCTGAGGAGGTTCAGGATGCTCTGCAGAAGGCTGTAGGGTCTGCAACTTGCCCACCAGAGCCCCATGCTGCTGATGTTCAATTTACACTAATCTTTTAGCCACGCACTTTTTTGACCTTGGACCTAGGCTTCAAAGTATTCCATATGTTTTTACAAATCCAGTTACTGTGATGATTGAAACACCCATTTGGTGGCTTATTTTTTTTTTTACCGTTGCCTGTGTTCTTGGAAGTCTTATTGCCAATATCTAGAACAGGACATTAATACATTTAGCTTATTACCTACCGGTCTAAAGAGTCAAGGCAATTTTTTTAAAAATTATTTTCTAGGGAGGGAGAAAGGGTGGATTCTGCTGCTGCTCAGCACGGGAAGAGCTATGCAAGGCTTTATTTGTACTACTGAGAAGGTCCCTGGGACAGGCGCCGGAAAAAGCTGGGCTGTACTGCAGTCTGCAGCGGTGCCGCGGGGTGTGTGCGTGCCCTGCCTATGCTCCCCTCTTACACAGCAGGAGACAAAGAGGAGCGGTTTGCTCAAATGGAGTGTCTGAAGAGTGGGAATTTTTGTCAGGGCACCCCTGCGTGTGTACGTAGGGATATGTGTAGTATTTCTCCTCAGGGAAGCTTGCTTCTCTTCAGAAGCAGGATCTGTTTTTTACATTTCTGCTGAGGTTTAAGATTACGCGTAATTCATGTCCGTAGGGAAGCTGAGTTCAGATTCACAAAAAGGCTAGGGGCTGTGTGCGGAGACTATTTCCCTCTGAATACTGAGTAAAGACAAAGCAATCGTATCTGCAGGAGCAATTTGTTTCTTCTTTTATCCCATTTCACAGCCTGAGCGACCATCCTACAGCAACCCTTTTCTATAACCTTTCTGGGTTCCTGGATTCAAGGGCACCTTCTAGGCTGATTCAGTCCCTGGCCTTCATGTGGCTGAACTCGACGATGTTTACAGAAGTCCTCCTAGTTAGTCAAGAAGTTTAAAATATGGCAACAGAGTCCGTGATGTGATATGAATGTAATGTCATCATTTTATGGTGCAGTGCTAATGGTTTCTAATTATTTTTTTTTATAAATAAAATAATTATAAAATTAAATAATTATTATTACTTATATGATCCTCAAACAAAAAAACAAAAATGCAGTGGATGGCTCTTGTAAAAGACAAGATTTCTGTTGTCTTTGCTGTTTACATCATCCTTGCTCTGCATGTCTTGAAATGAATCACAGAAAAACAGCGCAGTCATTCCAAAAGAATTTGTAGGAAGGTTTTAGGATCGTGCCGTGCAAACCTAGGCTCTATAAATTCACCAACAAGACTGTACTATTAGAAAATCATTTTGAGTCTTATAGTCTACAGTCTTGTAGGCTACAGTCTTACAGTAACAAAGATTCAGGAACTAAAAAAGATTTTTGGTTCAAATTACAGCTGAGTCATGGATTCTGTTGGTAATCTCTGAGGACAAGGCTTGGAAAATGTATGAGTGAACGTAGAAATTCACCGATAAAGAAATCCTGCGTTAGAGTTGAGGTAAGCAAGGGACTAAACTGTCCTGAATGCTGAGCTGCAGATAAACTCACAGTACAATCAACGATATGTCAGCACCAATTTTGGTTAGATGTTGATACACAATTAGAAGAGACATATCCAACCTGAAGGAAGAAATTAATCACAGAAGATGATAAGAATTTCCATACACATTGGTCCATCTGGTCTGGTATTCTGTCTCTGGCCGTGGCCACTGCCAGATGCTACAGATGGATGCAAATAACCTCTTTGATATGTTTAATTGTATATCCCAAGGGAGGATTGTGGTTTTTTTCCTTGACCTCACAAATGGTGATCACCTTATGCTGTAAAGAACTGAGGAGACTCATTGCAGTTTTATCCTAGTTATAATAATTTCACATGCCATTCTTTATTAATAAGTCTGTTTCTTATGCTAACTTTTTGCTTAGCTATTTTCGCATTGCTATCTCAAAGCATTTTATGTAGCTTCTTAGAGCATCACAGCATTGATAGAAGGCAAGAAACCAGTTTTTGTATTTCGTGTTCTAAGATGAGAAAATGGGACATGGAGAGAGAAAGCAGTTTGCTGAGTCAGAAGCTGTCGCCACATTTAAACAGCCCTAGTTCTGATGAAGTCCCTGGGTTTACTGCTGTCACTTCGCTCCAGGCCATCAGGGTACCTAATTAACAGGCTTTGGTGGTTAATAGAGTTTAGGCTATCTGAATGCAGCTGTGCACAAAGTCAAACCTGACAGTACAACCTGGCACTGGTGACGCAGACGTCCACTGCACCTTTCACATTGCTTTTACTTGGTGGCATGGGTATGTTTCTGTCTAGGATTTCCTCACAGAAATATGTGCACAGGGGAAGGAAGCACATGCACAGGTAGTCTGACACTACCAAGAAGCATTGACCGTCATGATTAATCTATTCACGTACCTCGAGTCTAGTGTCTCTCAAATACTTATGATTTACTATTTGTGGGCAGATTGTTGGTATGGTGCATGTGTATCGGGTCTTCCTGGAATATTTGGCCCACTGCACGTGCATTATAGCATTGACCTGTGCATAAGCGCTGGAAAACTGGATGTCCAGAAATGCCAGACACATGTACGCAACCCTCCAGCTTCCTCAGACGGAATTTCCAGGTAGAAGAATAAGACATATTTGGGGAAATATCTGCATATGGCAGCCATACCTCTTTCTCTTCCTAATAGTAACCCGCATCAGGGACTTCTGAGGACTGGATATATCGTGTGTGTGTGAAAGAGAGAGACTACGCATTGCTTTGCAGAAAAGCTGGATTTGTATGCATTTGTGTGTAGTAAAAGCAATCTCAGCCATGCTAAATGCTTCTCTTCTGCCTCCAAACCGCATAGACATTAAGCCTATTGTGTCCACTTTCAAAAAGCAGTTGCCATGTACTCACAGTGTTTCAGTTACAGTCTATGGTGCACAGAAGTAAGTCCTTTCTATTCAGTATTTTCATCTAAACTAATGTAAGCTTCCCAAAGAGCAGCTTTCAGTGGAAAGAGGCAGAGTGGTCTAAGCAAGGAATATGGAAGCAACAACTTCCGGATATGGGGCCTGTTTTGACCCTGCCTTCTGCTATAGCTCTAGACAAATCAGAGCTTCACCTCTGCATGCTCTAAACTCCCAGGTGGTCACGGGGAGTTGAAATACTTGCTTATTTCCCAGAGGCTTGGGAGCCATAACCAGCCTGATCTTACTTTCGCCATTACAAACCAGAAGACATTTGGCATCAAGACAGAGTCTGTTGTGCTGGCACCGCGCTCCCAGCTGGCTGGAGGTCACGTCAGTTCCCTTGCTGGCACAGTCTGTACCTGCATATCTAAAGAAGTAGCTCTGACCTGCAGATCCCAGTTTCAGCCTCGGCTGTGGTAGTGTGCAGAGCACTCATGTACGTTGTGCCAAACCCAGATGAAAATCTTCATTGATCTCTTGTATTTGTCTAGCAGTTGGCAGACTCAGCAGCAGAAAAGGCATGTCAGGGAACTTATGGCCTGGGCAGAAAGGACTTCCCTCTGTTGTAACCTATGATATGAGTAGAGTAAGGTACAGTGGATGAAGAGCTGTCCCACCTAGTTTATTCAAGATTTCTTTTTTTCCATCTATGACATGGGACAAAATCCCAAAATGTTGAAAATGTTGAGCTGGCTATTCCAAGGAATTCAGAGAGAGTCAGTCCAAGTATCTTATTTCAACAGCTACTGCTCAAGGGAGATAGATCATATCTTTATGTGAAACATCCAAGCACCTGATGCAAAATAACAATAAGACAACCCTTTCTCTGTGCACAAACACACCCATTGTATACACTTGCTTATGACTTAACACCATATGCAGGAACTTAAACAGAAACTTTTATAGGAAAAAATAACATAATTAAAAGATGTTTTTCCAAAACTCATTCCTTCCCTAAAATGCCTCTACCCCTCAGACTACTTCTGCAGCAACCTTGCCGAATTCATCACCAGAAACAAAATTCATTCGGTGAAACCAAGCCACAAATGGCCTGGTTTCTGTAGTCCCCATAGTAAAATGTCACTCACAATAAAACCATGCAAAGCCTTGAATTTAACACATGTGGTCCAGAATATGGACCAATGCTGCAGTGTCATCCAGCGCTGCAAAGGCCCTCATGGAACTGAAGCTGGTGAGACCAGAAACCTGCCGTGTACCATGGTGAAATCACACAGACACTCAGTAAATAGAAACATCCAGTTAACAGTGGGAGAACATTTTTCACAAATAACCATTCTAACCTATCAGCCCTGAACCTCAAGGGAGTCCTTCAAAACAGTTTCAAAGGAAGATCTTAGAAACTAGGATTTGTAACTCTTAGACTCTAAAAATCAAGGGCTCAGTATAGCAATATTGATTTATAGTATGTTGTATTTCTTCTTACAACCTGTTATCTGTGAACTCCTTCATGTCCTATAGGCAATAATTAGTTCTCTCTCTGTCCCACTGAGGGAGAGAGCATATTACTATTGCTAGTACCACTCCCCACGGATCTACAGGTAGCAGTAACCTGTTCCATCAAATTGACTAATTTATTAGATAACAATGTTAACTTCAGAGCCGGTTGGTCTACTAAAGGCAAATCTTGCTCATTTATATCCTTTGATCATCATGGGTATGACAACATCATTACAAGAGTTTCAATCTTTGACATTTTTTAACTTCATTAAGTATTTATTTATTAAGCTTTCCAAACAAAACATGTTTTTAATGAAACTTGAAACCTTATTGTTAAATGCCTAAACTTGTCTAAAACCCAATATAGAACAATTCCTATAAATAGTTTACTTCTGATGAATTACCCTTCAGTGGAAGATTCTCAACCAATGCTAGTCATAAAAAGATTTGGACACAAATGCAAACTAAAATGCACATTTATGCCATTAGAACCATTCTGAAAGCCCGGGTTACGTGAGCATTAATCCATTTAGAAGGCTCCCAAAATAGTTGCTGTTATTTCTCTCTTACTTGATACAGTGTGGCTTGAACAGCAGGAGGAATGAGAAATATTTCTGGATCTTAGCTGTAGGTGACTGGGGCTCTGGAAGTGAATATTCTAAACCATGCTATCTTCCCAAGTTTTTAGCCTTAAAACTGGATGTTTGTTGTATTATGTCTCTGTAGCTGGGATTTTAATTGAAGAGGAATTTTTAAATTGAAATTGGTGTCAGTGGGATTCTGAGAAAAAGCATTCAAAGACGATGGGGAAGTGTCATACATCAGCAATAAGGTCATGGTATTCCTTTAACCACCAGTGTGGAAGGAACCCAGTCCTGTAGGTTTTTCCAAACCAAGTTGTGGTTGTGAACTTCTTAAAGTATCGTTGATTCTGTTATGAAAATATTTCATTATGAACTTCCATACTAATCCTGCGCCAAGAAATTCCAGTCTGTAACCTGCTACTAGAGCAAGCCTGAACCATGGCTCAATCCCACCTTCACTGCTAGGTGCCATACCATGTTTTTTTGGTGTTTAAAGCTAGAGAAATTTAAAGCCCAAAAAATTCACTGTTTAGGCAGTACATTGTTTAGGATAAACAATACGATATGCTAATGCAATACATTACAATACCTTGTTCAGGCACATATAATAGTCCCATTTGCATAAATGAATAATCTTTGCATGTCTCTACACATTATGGATTTGCATACCTAAACTAGATGTTTTAAAATTTGTTTCTCAGTAGCAGTTATCAAATGGGATATATAATTTTGATGAGATCACAGACGTGTGGGACAACATTTAGTCTTCATTTTGCAAAATTTCTGTCTATGTCTTTCTTACCAAACTGTTTCTTGCTAACATCATTGATACATAGCTGCGTGTTTGTGAATCTGGAGGAGAGCAGGGTCTGAGAATCTGTTTCTGGATCTTCCATTTTCTGGTTTTATAATCTTAGCCAAATTACCCAAACTACTTACTGCAGTTTCCTCCTATGTGTGGGAATTACGATAGTGACCCAGCTTTGTAAAGCATTTTGAGATACATAATAGTTTTTGATTATGTAAAAGTCAAGTATTATTGTAAGTGTACACATAGAAAGAATGATGTATGTCTGCATGTACACATTACATTTAGAATGGAGTCCTTGATTCTACCCTTGATTTACCTGTCCTAAAATAATGTATACCAGAAGCTTAATCCTTTGCATTGCGTGGTTATTAGACTAGGTATTTGGGGATATTTTTAAAGTGGATATTCGTTAACACCATGATCTTATCCAGTTCCTCAGTTAATCTATACTGAGCTGCCTAGATGTTATTCATATTCCCCTACCACCAGTAAGTCAAGGTCTTGGGGAAACAGATTTGATGCATTCTGTTTATCCCCGACAGTTCATCATCTAAGATAAGCCAGGGTTGTCTGCAAACTGCAATCTCATCAGGGAGGCTCAGATAGCATCTCACTTGACTTTTTTGCTTATTCCATTAACATGACTGTCCTGGAGATTTGGGATGCTCAGCTTTACGATGCTGGCAAAAGCAAATGATTAACCGGAGTTTGAGATTTAGCCATCATTGACTCCATTAAACATGACAACCCTTTTAGTTGTTACACTGAACCTCTATAAAGCTGTGCTCCCAGAGAGCATTTAAACAAGAGGGAGAGGAAGGATCAGAGTGCAGTGGCTTTTGTGACAGCTGTGCACCATTACATTACATTTTAAAAAAATCTTAATTCATGTCTCAGGAAAGGTTTTACTTTCTCCCTTTTTGTTGTTATTGTTGATTTCCTATACAGGTGTTCACTAGCACTAGCATTTTAGAGGCAAAACGCAAGTAGGACCCCTAATTCCTATTCATTGGGCTTACTTCCTACAGCTTAAATAGCTCTGGGGAGAGACCCAAGCGGTTACCACTGGTGTGTGCATGCAGCAGCAGTGGTTGTATGCATGTGGTCAGGACCACTAGGCATTCTGTGTCTCTTCCTGCGAAGGGTGCCCCAGTAAAGCAGTCCATTCACAGTGTCCTTAAGCTGTATAGTTCATAATTTGTACATGAAATTGTGGGCATGTGAATAGCTAACCCCCTAGAAACACTGGTTGGTAGGTTTGTAGGTAGGTAGGTATGCTGGCTGTGGAAAATTCAGTCTTTGTTGTGTCCACATTGAAAGGGAATGAATGCCAGCCTCATTTCAGTGCTTGCATTTGCAGAGAGGAGAGGAGAGGGAGAGAGTGCAGCAAGGAGTGGGTTAACTGCCTGCTTTTCTAAAGAGCTGGGCTGGAAAATATTTTTCAGCTTACCCTTTCAATATAGAGGTTTTGATGCTTTTTCTGTTTCACAGGGTTCAAAATGGATTTGTTTTTCATGTTCTAAGGGGTTTTACTACAGTTATAACAATTTTGATAACAGTTCCAGTAACATTTTTGATAAAAGAATTAGCATTTTAAATGTTTCAAAAATGAAAAATGTTGAAAAGTAAAATGTTGCGGTTTTTAAAAGACCATTTTTCAATTTAAGAAATCTTTAGTTTGAAAACATTAAAGCAACTATATTATCTAAGAAAATCTGCACTAGAATGCTGCCAAAGGAAGCAGAGGCTGGGAGGGAAGGAGGGACAGGGTGGTCCTTCAAATCTAACCATGAGGAACCTCCCTGGGATGGGAAAAACGCTTATCCTAGAGAAGCACGTCTCCAGATGATGGTGAGTAGCGTTTACAGGTGTGACAGGAACAAGAAGGCATTAAGTGGATTGAGTTGAATCGCCTTGTGTTTATTCCTGATGTGTAATACGGAAGCGTTTTAATCCTTTGCCCAGCATGTCCGCTTATTAAACTTTCCCAACCCAGCAGAAATCCCCAAAGGCTGTTGACCACAGTCTACTCAGTTTTTAGAAATAACCACATCCATGCCAGAGATTTTCAGGGGAGTCCAATCCTTTGGATTATTTCTCTTGCTGTATGACACAGCTGAGAATTCCCAAAGTTTCTCCAGTCTGGTTCATAAGTGCTGGGAAGAGATTATGAGGCCAAATACTGCATCTAATGGACCAAATTTGGAAAGCTGCACTCCACAGTGGAGGGCAATGCATAGGTCCTGCCTATGCTGTATGGTTTGTGTTGGGATCTGAGGAGGACAGCGCTGCTGCTGTTCTTCATCCTCCATTCCAAGCTGCAAACCCCAGCCTTTCAGAGCATGGAGGTTGTCTTCTTAACTGGCTCCTGCAGTTAGGAGAGAGAGTGCTGTACAAAAAGTTGTATAAGGTACCTCCACAGATACCCAGCACTGTGTGTTTCTCAGCTATTACATGTGTAAATGCCATAGATTTTTCTCATCATCTAACAGCCAGGCAAAGTACCACTTGGCTGTGGTTTCCTCTACATCTGATTTTTGAACACTTCGGTCTGAGCAAGGAGCTATGGATTGGCCTCACAGAGGGTGATGCTGATAAAATAGTTAATGAAGAAAAGTTCTGATATTTCCCAAGGTTAAGTAATGTGTTGACGATCTAGTACAATGTGCACAAGAAAAAACGAGACTGCACATTACATACCGCCAAAACATGCTGTAAGTTCAGATACAACAGGAGATTACTGGTTCTGATCCTAGTTCTGTTCTACTGCCTTTAACAGCAATCTTCCAGGTTTACGTTGATATCAGTAATAGCAGAATGTGGACCATTTTACTTGTAAATAAAAAAATACAGGCAGATAATTGATTTTTAGAAGCCTGCTTAGGCTATTATTTTTATTTCTTCTTCTGGCGCAGGGGACTTTTTGCCCGACACAGCAGTGTGGCAGCAGAGCAAGGCGTATTTTGGGGCAGAAGGTGGGTGTTTGGGAGGAAGGGGAGGGTGATCGGCAGGGGCAGATGGGTGCCGCTGTTCCTGTCTTACTCAGCCAGGCTCATTTTATCAATGTGTACGTTAGGGAAGTCATACATTCATTAGGCTGGAGATCTGAACAGATGAGGTGAAAACCCCTTTCCCTTTTACTTCATGTTGACTCTGGTGTTAATATTTTAAGATACACAGCATAACTTCTCAGTAAGTATCAATATATTGACTCATTCTACTCAGTGACTATAGCAGAGCTTTGCCAGTTTATACCCAGTGGGGATCTGACGCCCTCTCTCCGTTTTTTATCTGCTTCAGGTGTCTTAAAAAAAAAGGAGGAGAGTAACAGATTGCATATGATCTAATTTCTTCCCTGGTCTGTCCGGTGTGTCAGGCTTTTTGTGACAGAATCCAAGGGAAGCTGTGATTTGGAAAAATAATACATTCAGTACATTGTAATGCTACACCAAAACTCCAAGCAGTTTGTCCCTCCCCCCAAATCTTGATATGAAATCTTATTTTGTAACTCGAAAGAGGACAAGAGCAAAGGACAGGTATCATGTTCCTTGCAGACCTGAAGAAATATTGCATTTATGGATGGATAAACTCGCAAAGGAGCAGAACCATTAAACATCAATATTAATTATATTGTCTGTCAAATTCTGCTTTTAACTGGGTGGTGTTTCCTTATTGCTCTGATGTAGGACCAAGAAGATGGTTCAGCATGGTGTTGGGGAGGTTGTGCCGCCCAGGGGCCATTGACAAGGCAGCGTGACAGGTCTTTCACCACTAGTAAGAAACCTGTTGTTTCAAGGCTTATCCCTAGAAAAGAACATGAGACCTAGGAGGTACAGGAGCACATCTTCCCAAAACTTAGTAGAGCAGATTGTAGTTAATAGTGTTGTTGTGGGTATAATGGTGTTAGTGTGTAAATGAAGCAAAGTTAGTAAATCAACTGATAAAATTGAGCTATAACAGACTAGGTTTTTAATCTGAAAAAGATTTTGTGTCTCAACTCTTGCCTGTTTATTCCAAATACATCAGTTGTTCTACTAGACTACATCAATTCCCTCTTACAGCAGTGTTCGCTGTCCTTTCACCGCGGGGTGTGACACTGGCTACTGTCATAGGCACATACTAGACTACGTGGACCTAGATTTCATCTGAAATGGCAGTTCTGGCATTTCAGCACTGAGCTTGCTCTTCTTGGGGCTAGGGGACAGGCTGTTACTTGTGGAGATATTTTTGGTATTAACACGCAACTGGGAATCCTCATCACTCATTGTCACTGACGTTGTCTAGTGTTAGTCCTCATTTCTGGCTATGTCCTAATTCTGTTATTTTTATCCTGACTCTTTAAATTTTTCCTGCAGGCTTACTTGGATACTGACTTTTTCTTCATGTCTTGGCCTGCATTGTTTCATCATGCTTTTGTGAACTGCTCATCAGCTTTCAGGGTCCACAGCAGAGGCGTTCACACCTCAGGGCAAAGCAGGGAGAGCAGAATTGGACCACCACTGAATGCTTTTGATGCTTCTACTAAGTAGTATAGTTTGGGCTCAGGGCTAATAGCAAAGCAAGGTGGTATAACTGAACGAGCAAAGGCTTTCTAAAGATAGTGCCCTATTCACCCTGCCATTCAAGGAACAGAGCAGGATTGCTCTAAGGTTGGGAATTAGTGAGCGAGTTCTCTTTTAGTCCTCCAGGTAGCTGATAAAACTGGCACACATGCAGGAAAGCTTTTAGGGAGGTGTCAAGTGTGGGAATGCAGTCTGCTGGATAATACACCGCACTTGGGCTTTGGGATTAGAAGATACCATTGCCAACTTTTTAATGCAGTAGCTAAAACTCTCAGGTTTAAAGGTTTAATACCATTTATTTGCTTCATTTCCTCCCACCCCCAAACCTGCACTCCCCAAAGCAAAACTTTTCTAATCAGCATGTAGCTCCTGCTGAGCTAGCTGGCTTTTTCTTTTTTTTTTACACAATTTTTTCTATATTGAAAAAGCCTGAGAAGGAAAAAAAATGAGTGAGGAAAGCTGAAGCTCAGGTAAGGGGGGTTTGGAACATATTTTTGTAGTTGATTTAACTCTTTCTTCCAAGTGCCTCTCAGTTACTTTTCTGCTAGCATGCCTAGGGTAGCAGTGATTTTTTCTGTAGCAAAGCTAATGCTCTGTGTTTTTGCAGGAGAGGGAGAACACGTAGTGTTTTCTGTAGGGCTGCAGAGCACAAGAAGAGATGAGAAAGCAAGAGTCCTTGTAAGGCTGCAGGGCTTGGAGCAGCAGAAGAGGGAAGGAAGGGGCTGCTCCTCGCCTGCCCTGAGGCAGCTCTGAGCTATGGAGCAGGGCGCAGCGGATGGCAGGGAGCTCCTGTCTGCAGGGTCACCCCTAGAATCTGCTTTAATTCTGCCAGAGACCAGTTTAACCCTGTATCATCAGTATTTCCCACATGTTTTAAAAGTGATAAAAAGGGGTGTTTCACAGAGTTTAACATATGTCTAAATGGGGCTGACATGTTTCTAATTTATTTTCCATACTAGATAAAAACTGTTTCTCCTATGTGGTATTTGAACAAGTCACGTATTTAACTGCTAATAGTTTTTCATTTCTTTGCTACTCGTTCAGCTGGCAGTCCTTTAGTATGGTGTCATGGCATGAAGATTTGTGAGACTTAGGTCAAGCAGTGAAGCTTATTTGGTACTCCAAAATTACATATAGTTGCTAGAATTTTTTTCTAGATACAAGAGGTGAGTGACTTGTACTTTGCTATGTGACGAGTGGCGGGTTAAAATCCTAATTCCTGTCTCCAGTTACAGAGCAGAAATATGTAAGAGCATACAAAGAGTTACAACAGTGTAGCCATAAGCAAGTGCAAATGAGATAAATTATTATTTGCAATTTCACAGCTGTTTACATGTCTAGAGCCAGCTAAAACTATCCTACCAAAATAGGACAATATAATTAATTCCGTTTCATTGGAAATTAAGTTTCATAAGGAAACTAAGTATCATAAGATTACTGAGGCCTAGAGAAAAGAAGCATCTCATTCAGGTGCACAATACAATTCTGTTGCAGAACAGGTGGAATCCAGGAGCTATAACGTGTCCCAGGTTTACTAGACCAAGCCATATGTAAGTGGTAGCAGGGGCAAAGTCCTGCTGTTATGGTTCCATCTATTTTTAGATTTATACCTTTAATCTCAGACTGAGTACCCCATCACAGCACTTGGGGGATGATAACCAACTTTAATATCCTGATGATACATTTCCTAGATAACTACATTGATCGGCACTCTAGAAGTACCTTAGCTAGGTAGAGAAGCTGTATTGTATCTCATTTCTTTGACACCAAGAGCTTGGGTGACAAGATCTATCTAATAACAAAAAAGTGCGTGCCAGATTATTGTGATGAACAAGCTCCGTGTACAGAGAGGTCAAGAAATACCATTTTGTGGCCTCTATATTGTGAGTCTCAGACCAAAAATATGTGGGACAAGTGGGCACTATGCTGCTTTTAGATTTGGAAGTGCCAAGTTCTTGTAAACTGCTAAAATGGATGGTGTGTTTTCCCCATTGGGGGAAGTCCTGTGCAGCGGCAATACATTGATGTGGACCTCAAACCACTTAGTTTTAAGTGATTTTAGATGTGGAGTTTTCCTAGAGATGCTGTTCCAGAGCATTAACACAATCCTGTTCTGAGTAGCTTTCTCTGGGAAGTTTGGCCTCAGTTGCCTTTCTTCATCCAGTCTAGTCTTGCGTTCTCAAACTGTTCCCCAGCTCCTCCCCTTGTTTTCCATCTGCAGCTTCTGCATCCCTGCAGATGGCTGTACCCTACAGTTAGGGCTTTATCTAGACATACATATTTAGCTGTGTGTAGGAACTACAAGTTACTTTTTATTTATTTACTTTGAAAGACTCTCTTGGAGAACTTGGCTTCCATCTGTTAAAAACGCTACCTCTACTTGTTCTCCCTGATGGAGGCTTATGGGAAAGGAGGGGAGGATAAGCTTCTCTCCCTAACAAGCAGCTTATATTTAGATGAGGAACAAAATAACCCAGATCTTTGGGCTACCTGTGGAGATTAGGCTCCTGATGGCCAGCGTTCCCACTTCTCACATTTGTCAGATCTGGGCCAGGCCCATGGAGCAGCTTCTCCTCCCACTGTAACAACCACCCCAGTCCGTGACAAATGTTTCCTTTGGAGGGAGGGAGGGTTGGAGGGAGAAGAAGAAGAGTGAGAGTCCTGTTCCTTCCTTTCCATCTTTTCTAACTGCTTTCACATAGAAACTAAACTGCAGCCCCCTGAGCACCTTGAAGGATTAAATGCTGATCAAAGGCAGGTTTAACCGTATCCCCAGGACAAGCTGCTTAGACACCAAGCAGCACAAGCTCTGGGTTAGCACAGCAACCAGAAAGGCAGAATAAATTAACAATCATAATTTCAGAGGGTTCGGGGAAGCAGAGTATGGGGGATGCAGATGGAAATTAAGTCAACATTCATCTCATACGTATAGCCAGGAGACATGCTCTGCTTCTGATCTTGGCTGATTGCTGGCATCTGCTGCTACATACTGCCTTTTCCCTCCTCAGGTTTGGGCTTTCCAGCATAGTAGCGTTAGCGATATTAGATAGGAGTTTGTGTTATTCGTTACAACCTCAGGGAGGAGGAAATCTTTGGGGGATAAATTAGCAGACCCCTCAGCTATTCTGATTGGCACTCAGCCCTTTAGTTCTTGCCCACTCTGTTCCAGCCCAGTTTTTTATAGGCTTGCAAAATGTTGAGTATCTTATTCATCTGTTTATTTTGCAGTGATTTCCCCTAGTGAATTCTGCACTTGCAGTTTCTGGCTTGGACATAATCAGAGCACACACTTCTGCTTCAGGTTTTCCTAGCATTGGCAAAATCTGGGGAAAAAAGATGCAGTGCATGTTGAAGTTTATAAGTGGGGGAGATACTGAAAAGGAGGATTATTTAGCTTTGAGGACAGATGAGTTAGAGAAGACTACTTAACTGTTAGTGTGAGGGCTGTGAAGGACCAGACAGCAAATGATCAGCATTTAGTTCTCACAGTCTTTAATATTATGGGACCGAAGGGCCAGCCAGTAACACAGAGCAGAGATGTGAAAAGAAGTATCATTTTGCACTGTGAACAAAACCTACATCTTTATGCCATCTATTGCCACTGGGCAGCAGAACCCAGTTCATGCGTATGCTCAAAATAGTAACAAGTTGCTGGTGTAAGACCCTGGATTGTGTGCAGCCTTCTTCACAGGGCAGGAGGAGAGATACAATAACTTTTGCCTGTCTGTCTTGAAGCCCAGCTCCAAACCTTTTGGGGGCTCTAAGCATGGTGGCAGGCTAGTGCTGGTGTAAGAGGAGAGCAGGCATGGGCAGAGGGGGGTTATATATAGGGTCTCTACTTCTTCCATCTTAATCCTAGGTAGAATTAAAGTAGGGAGAGTCAGAAATCCTGTTTATAGTCCCGGTTCACTCCCTGCCCTCATGGACAATGACTCAGAGGCACATTCAGGCTCTAACAGAGGGATAATCAAATCGCATGCTTCAAGTCATTATCTAATCACTGTAGAGGTCAGGAAGGAGTCTTTCCCTGTGGTGCTTCACTGGATGAGCCAAGCATGCTGCAAGCTCTTTTCACTCCCTCACTGGAGTTCAGAGGCAGAAGGCAAGATTTGATGGTTCATCAGTCCAATTCAGCATGAAAACCCAACGTTCTTCTGAAAAATCAGGGGTCTCACAAGAGAACCTCTCTTGCACACTGGTGTGGAACAGGCAAAGGGCTCTAGCTCTCTGTTCAGCTATCAAATATGAATGTGAGCAGCATGAGCAGCAGAAGCCTTTCATGAAGGTACATCTTTATTTGTGCTAAATAATGAAAGGAATTCCTTATGAGTGAATAAACCTGCCAGAAGGATTCAATTTGCTCACTAAGACTTCTTTGCTGTGAGGCTGCAGTGCTGCATAGATTAGAAGGCATCATTTGCTACAACATTAGCAATCCTTTACAAAGAGAACCTAAATAAAATTACCATGTTATCTCACTTGTCATTTCTGAAGAACAACCACACACTTCTTTGTTTTGACCCCCTGGATAGTTTTATTTGAATGAATAGTTTGGCATAGGAACCTGCAAGTCTCAGTGTGATTGGAGTGAAGAGTGATTCACTGGTCCATCAAAGGCTTGGAAAACAAAGAAGCCAAGCTCAGAAGCTAAGAAGAGGTCAGTTGGTTTTAGTTCCTGATGCTTATTCTTCTCCTGAATTCCTTGGTGTATACCCTTTCACCCTGATAGCCACAGAGGGTCATCTAAACCTTGGATTCTGGGATGAAAGGGATGAAAGGAAGAGGCTGAGCTGTGCATGCCTTGAGGAAGTCTAGTGAAATGATGGCTTTGTTGAACTGGCAACAGTAAAGTACACAAGAGTATTTACTCAAAGTCAGCTGTTGGGTTGTGTTAGGATGACTGGTAGGGGAAAAAAGAGAGGTCAAAAGAGCTTGTGGAAGGAAAGGGAGGGGTTGTCCAGTACTCCTAGATGTACTCTGGAGGTTTTATGGCTTTAAGGTGGTTTTGTTCCATTTGAGAAGCAATCAGCCTTCCATGAGCACATCCTCTGTAACCTAAGCAAAGCTTTGCCGTGGCCTGTGTAGATCTTTTGTGCCTCTGAGAGTTGTGTTGTTATGCTAAGATGTGCCTCAAGGATTTTTATGTTTATTCTCAACAGTCATGGTGAATTAGGGAGGTGTGATTATCTCTGTTTACAAGCAGGAAAGCAAGACTGTCAAGCCATAGCTAAATTTACCTCTGCACGTATACTGTATTGCCCCATGAAGTCTTGGTCTCCCAGTCATCTCGATCTTTTACCAGGATGAGATCATGTGGTACCTCCCCACCCTCTCATTTTTCCAGGTTTTCCATTCATGAAAACTAGGGTGTTAAGTGGGAGGGTTGACAGGTACCCAGTTCTTGCCCTAGTTTGGATTTGGGACAGAGTTAGGGTACAAACAGAGTTAGGGTACAGGTTTGGACTTGGGAGCATGGAAGCTCCCCAGGGCCTAGAGTGTGCTCCTTCCTCTCGGGCTGAGGGGGGATAGTGAGCCTGACAAAAATTGACTTTCCTGTCTGCCTGGAGAGGATGGTGCAGGAGCAGAAGTAGTTGTGGGTGACTGACAGCACTAAGAAGTTAGTGGTGGTAGAGGTGTTTGGGAAAGACAGTATAATAGGAGAGCGCCATAGAGACTCTGCTGTCGGGACACACTGACGCCAAGGGCACAGGGACAGGCAGGGAGGTGGGGAGACAGGCAAGAATGAAACTTCCTAATCAGCTGAGAGAAACAAGATGGACTTCGAAGCAGCGATGAGAGGGCTTTGCGGCGGTACAGAGACGTGTAGGAGACAAACCTCATAAAAAATGCAAAGTGGCTGTCATTTTAGTACCTCTTTTCTTGCTTGGCCGAGGCGGTGTTCCTTTGGTGGTGTGGCTGTGGGGCTTGGAGGGTCACGATTCTCGGCAAACACAGGCTGATAAGGGTGTGCGTCTGCATGTATACACATACTCAGAATTACATACATATACGCATCTGCTCGTGTCATATATCACCAAGTAATGTCAGACTTCACATTGTTGATCCTTTTTCTAACATCTGGCATGAGGCTTTAGAGCCTGATTGCTGCGGGAAGAGAATGAAAGGCTCGCCCTGAGGAGCTGATCCATGGCAGGGGCATCCAGCCACTAGGAACTTGTGCATCAGGAAACCTCGGGGCATTTAGAGACAAGAGTGGTTTGGCTGGCTCCTCATCTGGCACCTTGGATTTCCAGCAGGAGCTGGGCCTCGGGGGGTTTACTGTGTCCGCATCTTAACACCCAGGGCAACTATGTGATCTGAAAGGGCCTTAAGTATTCTTACACCATTTCAGAAGTGTGTCAATATTTCGTCTCTTTTTCATTCCTTCGTACTGTGTGTAGCTACTACCTGCCACCTCAGGAAGGCTGTGATCAGTTGTGCTGTGTGTATATCCTGATGGAGTACTCTGAATTGAAAGTTCTTGACTACAGAGACTGTATTGCATCCATCAGAGCTTCTTAACATGTTTTAAGAAATGATACTCTCTAACAGCTAGATAATTTCTTGGCCATTTTGTCTGGGAATGAGAGAAATCTCACAAAATGCCCTTGAGATGTTCCTATAGGAGGTGTGCTCCTGGCTGAGCTTTGCAACATGTCAATGGAAAAGAAATTACATTAAACTAAGTGGTTTTATTGCGGCATTTGTTTTTTAAATTAATTTTGGCATTTGTTTGGCCTTACTGGGAATTGGGATTTCCCACTCCAAGCTCTAATGTAAAAAACCCTGGGAAATGTTGATGCAGCACCTCCAAATCAATGGGGTAAAGATGGAGTGAGGCACTGTACTGGCTGTTTTCAATCTTTCTTAAGCCTGAGGGTGAACTTGACATTAGTTCATGTTCATTTTGTTCCTCTATCACTCTACTTCCTCTGCAGCCTGTGGTATGCAGGCTGATTCAGTCAATCCATATTCAGGCCAAACGTCCATAGAAGTCAAAGGAATTTGTTCGATGTCAACACTGCAGGACTTGGTGCCACAAAGAACAATTACAGTTTTTTGGGTTATTTATGTGGTGATGGTTATTTGGTGTGTTGCTTTCATGTCAGTGCCAAATTTCCATGTTCACAGCTCAAACAAAAGACTAAAGGTAACACAATAAGACCAAGTACAGTGTAGACTAGCCTACATTAGACCAGAGGAAGAAGAATGTGCATTCACAGGCTATTTAATGTGGTCATGACATGCAGGAGTTGGACAAGATCCATCCCATGGTCTTGGCACAGGGAAGTCAAGACGTTTGCACCCGTCCTGTGCAGTGGGCTTCCAGGTGCCCCAGACCCTACCTTAGGAGAGGGCTGCAACTCTTCGCAGTTTTTCTGCTCTTGGTTTTTGCATTGCTTTCTTTCTCAGTCATTCCTCCCGCATACTTATCAGTTCTCTTAATAGTCGCGCTTATGTTGTATATACAACTCGTAGATGTAAGTGAGGCAACATGTATCCAAAAATATAGCCACAATATCTGTAGCCAAAGCACATTATGCACAGTGTATTCAAACGTATAAAATAGCCCTGACATTCATTTACCTATGGATCCAGCCTGCATAAAGCAGGCCAAAGCCCTACATGGCATGTTCTCCAGTCTTCTGGCAGGCGTGGAGCCAAATCCAAGCCCAGCATAAACAGATGCCGCTCTTAGGGCTTCAGCATGTTTGAACTCAGCGCACAGTGCCTGCCGGGCAGGCTGCTCTGCGCTGCCCTTCATTCTTGCGGCAGGGAAGGCAAGGGGGTCTGCCTGTGAGTGGGAAAGGGTGTGCCAGGATGGGAGCATCTGTCCGCTGGCCGGCAGAGAGCAGCCAGCCCCGCTGCCGGCACGGGAGCTGCGCAGGGCAGATAAAAGGGGTCCTCTCTCATCTCGCTCATCTTTTTCGCAAATGCTATCTATCTGCACGGATATTTACACGTTCTGCCAAAGTGACAACATCATTATCACTTGCTCAATATTTGAGCTGCTGGAATATTTTCTGCATAATTTAATGCTCGGATGGAATAATGTGTTTGGGTGGCCAGCAAGGCGCTCTGGGCTGCTGGCTCCCCACGCACGCAGGGAACGCTGCTCCACTGCTCTCCGAGGGGTACCTGGGTCGCTGAGAAAGTTGCTTGCTGCCTAATCCTGTTACCTTCAGGTGGGGAATCCGTCCCTCTCAAGCCTGAATGGCAGGAAAATCTGAGGAGCCTTGATAATTATAACATTAAAAACATTTCACCCCCGAAATCAGGGAGTAGCTGGAGAAACATATATGAGCTGATGGGAAAGGAATTTAAATGACGCTGGAAGAAAACTGGAATGCTGTATTTCTGAAGCCAAGACAGCACTAGAAAGCTGAGATTATCCTCACAGAACATAATCTTCTTAGGCTTTGTTTGCAGGCAGCGCTGGGCTGTTTAAACAGAGCAAGGGGTGGGGGGGGAATCCGAACCCACGTATCTTTTATTTAAATGCAGACTAATTTTGCACCCCATGTTCCTCACCCTCCCGCTTGGGATTCTGTCGGTTGGCTCAGAATAAATGGCTGTAAATCCAGAAACACACTTTTTCCCTCTCCAGTCTTGCCATTGTGCTCACCACAATATTTCTTGTAGGCCTCTGAGTCTTGGAGGATGGAAATGAGCTCCCTCAGAGCTGTGAATTCCTCAGCAGCCCCTGCCTTGTTTTATGGGTGTGACACATCTCTGTGACAGCTTAAAGAGAACGGGGAAGGACCAAGTGCCCTTTTTCTTTATCCACCTTCAAGGGTCCAGAGGAAGTGTCATTACCTTTGCCAGCTTCCCCAGGCATGCTGTTATGTGGCATGCACCGCTGTGTGGCAGGTGGGATGAGGCTATAGATGCTTCTACTCACCATAAGAAAAGGATATTTTTTTTTTTTATGCCTCCGCTTTTCCTCTTCAGAATCTGCTGACTTTGTAGCCAAAATCAAAGGTTGAAAGGATTGTTAATTTAGATTTTTCTCCATGAAAAATCAATTTCTTATCAGGAAAATACAAGCTGCTCAGTCCCATTGCTTCTCCCTCCATGGCAGTCAGATGTATTTCTCCCCACTGACACCCCCTTGCCATGTACCCTCTATGCAGACCCTAGGACAGCAATGACAGTCTCAGAGCTTGCTGTTTCAGATGTAGGGAGGCACCGAGCCCCACCAGTGGGTCACCTGAAACGTGGAGAAGGGTCATTCTTGTTTCCCTCATACGTCATATATGTCTGCTCCCTTCTGCTGAGCCGGTCTCTCAACATGACCCTTTCTTTATGCCTTATCCAACAGAGTCGGCTTATTTTCTCTCCTCTTCACAATGCCACTGCTACCTGTATTGCAGCATCCTCTGAAAGAATAAGGGTGTACAGTTGTGCCTTAAGCAGCTGTTTGGAGAAGAAAACATGTATATGTATAGGGAAATGGTGTCTTGCAGGTCCTCCTCACAGACCATGTGGCATTGAATGGCTCAAACAGAGGGTAGTCCAAACACTCAGAGACAAAATGTCACTGTTAGACTGAATTGTATTTGTAAATTGAGGGCAGCTGAGCAAGATGCATTTTAAAAGGGCTGTTTTGAAATGCATCAGTTTTAAAATAAAGAATGTAGGGAATCCTTATACAGCATCTTAAGAAGCAGTGATTTTTGCAAAAGACTGGGGTCATGACTGTTGCTCAGATGAATACAAGCTCTCAGGATAATGTTGTGGCCAAAGGACTAAATCTCTCCCCAGATATGTAGAGTATTGAGTAGGAATAAATATATCTTGTTTTGGCATGAGTGTGACTGCGATCCATTTCTTATGCTTACAGCTGCTATTATATTACGGGGGTTTAATTCTTAAATATGATAATTGTTAAAAGGATTGGAAAATTTGCCCTTTGGTGAGAGATGAAAAAGAGAAGGTGGAGGGGTGACAATCACAATCTGCAGTTACTTACAATGGTGAACAGAGATTTAATAATAGAGAGCTTTTAAATTTTTAGAAGTGAAAGCGTGACATTATTGTGTGGCTGGAAGTTTAAGCTAGACAAATATTGACTAGAAATAGTCTGCACATTTTAAATAATAGGGATTAAGTAATAATAGAACAGTTTTCCACAGTGTGGGAAAGTCATCACTGCTGGCAATTTTCAGTCAAAAATCTCCTCTCCCAACTCCACTGAAAAAATTAACACACAGCTATTGGACTTCAAGTAGGAATTAAAACAAGGAAGTTAGGTCGAGTTGTGCTGGAGTTCAGAGTAGATTTCTTCATGGCTCTGAAGAAAAAAAAAAAATCATGCATCTCCATCTCTTGCATCTTCTGCAGAATCTTCACTGTTGTAAGCCTAGCACTTGAGGGCAGGAAGGAAAGGCTTCTCCTCCCTCCCTGGTATTTCTTTCCTTGCATCAGCTGAACTCCCCCAGTCTCCTCCTGCTGCGTACAGAGCTGCAGTGGAGGTGACTTACAGCATCAGCCTTTTCATCCTCACAGGAAATAAGCTAACATGTTTCTCAAATCATTTCAGCACAAGGAATTTATCTTGCAAAAGCCTGTCTGCTAGACTTTTCTTTCTCCTGCTGACTTCTCAGAGCAAAATCACATAATCTGTGTGTGAAATGGGGGAAGAAAAAAAAAGTCAAAAACATTCTTGTAAAAGACTGGCATCTTGCCATTGTCTTGAATCCCCTCTCTTTACCCATTGGATATGGGGAACTTTTTCCTTTTTGGTAAAGAAGGACACATGGTTTTTAACAGGTGATTCCTTGAAGCTGTAATTTACAGCTCCTCCTCCTCCTCTTTACCAACCCACCCGTCATGCTCAATCTCCTGTTACATTTTGCTAATGCCACCAAGTGCTGGTCATAAACCATTGCCCTAATTACTCAGAACATGGGGCTGAATGGTTAGTTAGCAGTGCTATTGCAATTATGGCAGCTTTTCAGGTCTAATAGCACTTTATGTTTCGCTGCTTTTTATATGTCACTGGTTAAGATGATGAATTAGAGGTAGTACAGCACCACCTGCTCATATTCTCTCTTGGCCATGGCAGCACACCCACTGTGATGCTGTCTAGATGCAAGATGGTAGCTAACTGGGAGCAGCTGCAGGTGGCTGGGGGTGCTTGACTTGTGCTCCTCTGTGGACATAACATTCTTGGTTTGTATTTTCCCATATTCTTTCATAAATGTGATCTGTCTATGTTTCACCACCATCCGTGCAGTATATACTGTTTTTTCTCCTCTGTGTTAAAGAATTTTCTACAACAATCTTGGGGTAAGAGCAGCAAGTACGAACCGTGGGAGAAGAGGCATATTAAATTGCACACAACTTTTCCTTCTCTTAACTTTTGCTTCTTAAAATGATGTATAAAAGAAAGAGAGAAGCTGCAGCTTTGAACTTTTAATGTATCACAGTATCTTTGAACTAACTGGTGCATGAAATGTTCTTAAAATTCTTTAAAAACATGTTTGAGAATTATGATGTGTAGATTTCTTTTTTTAAGGGATGTATGTTGGGGGGATGAATATTGATATAAAGGACAGAGTTTGGTCTGGGTATGATCTTGAAGTTCTTGGGTATTGCCTTGTAATTAAGAGCTTTAATTGTCTGGTCTCCTGCTCTCTGAAAAACTCCCCCTTACGTTGCCCTTTATCAGTTTTAGAAGGTAATATTTAAGCAGTGCTGCATGAATACCCTCATAATTGGTAATAAAAAACCTGTATATTTTCTTATCATACTTTTGACTCCAGCTAAAGGGAAACTAGTTCTTTAGTTAGAGCCTTAGAGGAATTTTAATATGGGCATGTTAGTTTGGATATATGTAGTGTGTTGGTGTACCTGGGTCAAGTGCTGAATTGTTGTTTAATTTAATTGATTGAATATGGGTACAATGCTAAATTGACAGCCTGTCTGCTAGCTTCCTCTTTTTATTTACAGCATATGTGAACAGTGATGGTAGTTTAAGCTCCTCACATGTCTTTACGCTGACTTGGAGAGCTCACCTATATGACCAGAAAGGGAACCTCTGTTATGCAGTCATTCCTTGTATTCGCTGCTGAGGTATTTTCTAAAAGACTATTTCTCTTTGCTTTTAGGGTGCTTGTAGGATAACAGTATGTGTTTGTTGTTTTTGCTGCATTGATCATGTCCCTGAAAATCAGATCCATATCCACAGAACTCATGTCAGAAGGGTCCTGAACCATTGGCAGATGTGATTCACTTTCATTTGCTCCTGCCCTGGATCAGCAGAAGGCCAGCAGCTTAGCAGTGAAACGCTATTTGGCCTCTTGTCCCCTTTGTGCCAGTTTTAGATCTAAACTTAGGTGAAATACATTTCTGTGTTCCTGTCTCAGTCCCAGCAGCTTTCTGAAGTCTGAATGACAGCTGGAGACAGAGAGGAACCTGACAAACTATGCAAAATGAAAATATGTCAGGGAAGGAAACACACTAAGGATGTGGATGGATTTTTTGTGGAGCAGAAGTGTATGTGGTCAAAGAGGTTTTCAGTGTTGCTGAGGAGACATTTTGTGGGAAGAACAAGTGCGTGAATGCAGCGCACTGCAGAACCATACTTTGTCTGCCATGAGCTTGCTGGTTGTAGGAGACAGTAAGCATAAATAGATACATTTTAAGACCGAATCCTACCATACTTTTGAAAACAAGTAGTAGAGTTGCAGTGCAATGTGTCAGCCAATAGCTAGAAAAGAGCTGGGAGCCTCTCGACCACATCTGAAAAAGCTCAAAGAAATTAAGTAATTATGCTCAAGAGTAGTGAAATTGCACTTCAGTCCTTTACAAGTAGGCTTCCTTTATACAATTTAAAATAAAGAAATAAATAAGATGTATTCGTATTTCCAATCTCCTCCTAAGGTAACATACAGAAAGCAGTTGTATAATGGGTGCCACATTTGATGCCTAAAGGTTCTTTCCCACCTTTGCTGCTGATACTGATGACCAGATCTGAGGGTGCTTGTGCATCTCATGTACCGTTGCATAACAACCTATGCTAGTTTTGTGAGCTGATTTGTTTTCAGCCTTCTAGCACATGACTGCTTCAGACCATCCTCCATTCTTGTTCCAAATTTCTATTACTCCCTCCCACAGTCCTTCTCAACCTGCTGCTTTGTGGCTAGCACCAGTCTGCATGTCCTTTAAGAAAACACCCTTGAGGAATATCATGCCATCATGAATGTGTCCCAGACTTTTTCCAAGATATGCTCAAAATAATCTTTTTTTTCCTTTTACTTCTACAGCATAGGTTGTGTCTTACCCCATTTCTTTGATTTAAGATGATGTGACTTACGTTTCCTTAAGTTCTAAGCATCTTCTTCTTTGCAAAGCATGGCGTATACCTCGCTTGAACTTGGCCAGTTATGTCCGAATTTGGACTGTCACGTGCTGAAAACAGACCAACCTCATGTATGGCTTGCTTAGGAAAAAGAGGCAGTATGTAGAAGTTGTTAAACATCCTTAGGGTATGGTGTGGTTTATTGGAGTCCCAAAGATAGACAGAGACGTTTCAAGTAGGAAAGCTGGGTACATAATACCCCAATAATTGCCTGAAAGCACTGAGTAACATTTAGCCCTCTAGCCCTTCCTTATTTACTGTGCATTACTGTTTTTCTCATAATGACTGTAGGGACGAAGAGCAAGGGAGTGACAATGTGGTATTGTGGTATGCCAGACCTCTAATACAGGCTGCTCTTAGAGGGGAATGCCACCCCTGAGCAGAAGCCTTCCCTATTTTGGGTTTAGGATGGGGACCATATGTATGCCATGCGTATTAGATATCTTTCTGACAGAGCTCCTGTCGTAAATAGTATCAAGACAATGAAAGCAGCATTAAGACTCACACATGTTTAGCGTGAACTGGACATGATCCTCTACTCCTGCACCAGTATCATATGTCTGCTTAAAATCTCTCTAAAATTTAAAATCCCTGGGTCTTAAGAATAAGGCTGTTTGCTGATCCCCTCTGTGGCAGTCCTTTCTTGCTGACAGTGTATATCTTTTTGCAGGATTTTTTCTTCTATCTTGCCTTTCTGGTCATTTTGTAGCAGATGGGTGTTTGCTGCCTACATTGTCCTCTCTCCTCCCTGGTAAAATCTTTCATTCCTGTTTTGTTCTTTTCCCTCTAGGTCCTGAGAAAATAGCAAACAGTCACCTCAGCTCCCTGCTCCCGATATCACTGCTGTTATTCGTCCCCTCTCAGAGCTGGTTCTCAGTTCTGAAAAGCAGTCTCTCCCCGGACTCTGGTGGGAGTCTGAAATCCAGAGCAGGACTTGACTCAAGCCTGACCCCGTCTTTGATTGTAATACGTGTTTGCGCTCTCTCTGCTGTGCCTAGCTCATCCTTCTGTCTACGTCCTCGCAGAGATGGGGAATGGTTCCCAGGGCCCGTCTCCAGTAGTTCATTCATTCGTTTCATACACTGAAACCTGTGTAAACAGGACACGCTGGGGACCCTTCCTTGCATTCCCTCAGTTTTAAGGGAAGGGCAGGGTTTAGAGCTAGGCATGTTTGTGCTTCAGTGCACGTGGAAGCCGGGGGCAGAGAGGACGAAGGAAGTGCAGTGTGGTCTTTTGGCTGCAGCTCTGAGGCTACTTGATCCTCTTGACACTCCTCAGGAGAGGAGGGAAGTATTGTTATCCCTTTTATTAGCAGCACAGAGGCAACATGACAAAGAAGCAGGGACACTGAAAATGGAGTCCTGATCCCCAGTCCGTGTTTTCTTGCTAATTAGTCAGCACATTCTTTTGTAACTGGCAACAGAAACCAGAAACCCTGACTGAGCCAAGCCTCTTGATTCCTTATTCTCATTACTCTTCTTCCAGTGTTATCCTTGAAGTATGATCGAGACAACATTATTCTATACAGTGTACAACCCTTATACTATGCGTTGCTTGGTTAAAGATTGCACTGGAGCATTGAGGGAGAATTTTCTTTTTCTTTTTTTTTTTTCATCTTTTTTATAAAAAAGAAAAGATTAATTATAAGGCTAAAAATGCATGCGACCTTATATAATCATTGAGTGAAATGTCATCATGAGTTTAATACCCAACAGGAGGGGGGAAAAAAAGCAGCCCCAGACACATGCAAGGAAGGCCCAGGTGAGACAGAATGGTGTCCTAGTCCTTAGGAAGCCTTAGGAAGCCAAAGTTAATGAGGTTGCTACTGGGCCACTGCCGAGTGCAGCTCTCTGGGAGAGCAGCTAGCAGTCTGCTGTGTACTGGAGTCAGTGTGGGCTAAGGTTACCTTCACAGCTATAATTTCATTACTGCTGCTTTTTCACGGAAAGTGATTTTTTTCATTTGTTCAGCAAATGAGGCAGAGGAAGAATGGAGGGATATGTGGTACGGAAGTGATTTCATAAACCCCAGGCTGAATTCATGTTGCTTATGAGCTGGGAATAAGAAGATTGGGTTTGGTTCTTTTCTCACTATGGCTGTGATCTGAAAGTAGTGCTAGAGAAGCTAGTGAATTTGTATCACAGTGAAACTGGCATAAATGCAAGAGGGTTCGGGCGAATTTTTCAAATAATTGCTTAGTTTCGAGGGTTTTGTCTAAAGAACCGTTCCTGGTTAATTCTGCTTCTATGCAGGCTTCTGATGTGATTACATGAAGTCCATTCAATGAACCAGAGAGTCTTACCTCCTGCTTTGCCTACCGACAAATTAAGATCTTTACTTGCGATGTCGAATTTAACATGAAGGAAAAGATCTTTTTCTTTCAAAGGACTTTCAGTGCCTTTTAATGAAAGGAAATCCTCTAAAAGACAAACAATGTAATACCTCATATCTGCAAATTATTTTGCATGGGAAAGGTGGAGATCAAATTCTGTCCTAACTTTCTCTGAAGAAAGTTAGTGAGAACCAAGAATAAGAAACAAGCTGAATTTAGGTGACAGTGACAACCATATAGAGAAAACATTTTCATTCTAATCTAGAGAAATGGACCTTGGTAGACCCTTAAAAAAGACTAGGAGGTTTTCCTACGCATGTCTGAACTGTCATAGGGATTATTGATGCCATGGCAGGGTAGAAAGAGTATGAAGTTTGAAGGTGAGGAAGGCAACCTGCCTGTCCATGCTCCATACATGCAGCATCTTCCAGCACCTATTTAGATATTTATCTGCAAACTGAGGAAATTGAAAAATGAAGACTTATGTGCCTCAATACCATTAATGATCTAAGCCTGAACACCTTTGACCATAATTGTCTTCAGTGGGAGCTACAGTTTATGTGCCTTGAAAATCAGACTTTAAAGTAATTATTTAGTTTAGTTGTAAGTGCTTAAAATTAAGTTCTGTCGTTTTACATTTAGAAAATGAGACTAATGGCACCTGTATTTAGAGGTAGAAAGCATTAGGATTATTCTGACATTGTTCTTTTTACTTCAGTAGAAGTTTTCCCAGTTTAAGTGTTCAGACTTCAGGTCTGCAGACACACAACGCAGGTATGTGTCTGTTTAGCTAGTTCATTGTATTATAGAAGAACTCTGGTCTGACCTTAACATGGTGGGATTGTAATGTGCTGTAAACTAATTTGATAAGAACTAGAGGCTCATCATTCAAGTGTGATATATATACTCCAAATTGTAGATAAAATTATTGCGCAATTAAAGGAGATATGCCTTGCCATACTTGTGAAAGGAACTATCTAGCTTGCTAGAAGTGTTAACTGGCTGCAACATTTTTCACTTTCTTCTATTTCAAATCTTACTTAGGTTAGATTCAAACAAAATTTGTCGCCATTTGGCAGTTCTTCACTGGCTTTCAGATACAAATGTTGGATGTTGCTGATAAAAGCCTTATACTTGCTGCCTTTATGTGACAAATGGATGCCAGATACAGCCTGGAGATAATTTTTAAGCACTTAAGGGCAATTTACGGTACTTGTTACATTAGATGCAAACGCTGGTTTCTGCAAAGTCAAAAACTGTTTCAAGGATAACAAGTAGATCGAATTAATATAGCTAAAATTATGTTGGATTGCTTCACAGGCCATTTGTTAATGTACAGAACACCTGGAAAATCTCTTATTCTGAAAAAAATACCACCCACCTAAGCAAAGACAAATCAATACAGAAGATACCTCTGCAAAATACAGCAGAGCTGAAAGGAGACTTGGGGAGGGTCTGAGTTAAAGTCATATAGGAACACTGTGAAAATATAATCTCCAAAATTTCAGTGCAATTTTTTTTTTACAACCGTTAAGAACTGTCCTACATTTTACATGAAAAAAAATCACGTTAAGACCTAGCATTTAGATTGCATTTTTCATTTCTGAATTTCAAAGTGCCATGTGAAGTCTGAATCATTATTGTTGTCTTGTAGACAGGTAAACTGAGGCACAAGAAATAAAGGAATTTTTTCAGAGTTATTGCTGTGGTTTAACCCGGCAGGCAGCCAAACATCACACAGCTGCTTGCTCGCCCTGCCCCCCAGCAGGATGGGGGAGAGAATCAGGAAAAAAGTAAAATTAGTGGATTGAGATACAGTTTAATAGAACAGAAAAGGAAGGGAAAATAATGATAATAATGATGATGATAGAATATACAAAATAAGTGATGCATAATGCAGTCGCTCATCACCTGCCAACCAATGCCCAGCCAGTCCCCAGCAGCAATTGCTGCTCCCAGGACAACTCCCCCAGCTTATAAACTGAGCATGATGTCATATGGTATGGAATACCCCTTTGGCCAGTTTGGGTTGGCTGTCCTGGGTATGCTCCCACCTAGCTTCTTGTGCACCTGGCAGAGCATGGGAAGCTGAAAAGTCCTTGGCTAGGGTAAGCACTACTTAGCAACAACTAAAACATTAGTGTGTTATCAACATTATTCTCATACTAAATCCAAACCCCAGCATTATACCAGCTACTAGGAAGAAAATTAACTCCATCCCAGCTGAAACCAGGATAGTTATGAAGCGTGTCATTGATGGAGCTGAAAATAGTTGGCTTCCCCAAGTTACTGTTCAACAAGTTACACCGTGTCCCTAACCACATATACATCACTTGGCCCATCTTGATCTGACAAAGCAGGACTCTTATTCCCTAACATTCTTTCCATTCTATTTGGGAGGGAAAAAAGGTTTAACTGCTGCTGAATTTGGAAATTGAATTTGAAAATGAAATCTTGGCATTTTTTAACAGAGCATTTTAACTAATAATAAGGAACTTGTAACCAGGCGTTGTATGTTTTTTTAATACATACATTTTTTCCTTTAGGTTTTCCAAATGCAACCAAGTTATCAGGAGAGAAGCTTGAATTAACTTATATAGTTTGCTGCTAGTATCCTGGATTTGACCTAAAATACAAAAATAAATAGTATAAAGAGTTTGGTTTTTGTCTTAAACAAACAACTGGGATAAAAAAAAATCTGCTGAATGAAAGCTCTTCAGGTGGTATGAACGGACTTCAGCAGAGCTGCACAGATTTACCTTGGCTGAAAACCTGGCTCAAAATCAAATTCAATTCCACAGCAGAGGCAATGTCTTAAGACATCCAGAGGAAAAAACATACAAAGTAATATAAAATACCTGGCAGGGTCTGTTTAACAAAGATTGAACTTAATCATGTTCTAGAGAGGAGCTGGTTAAATCTTGTAATGAAGAGATTATTGGTGTCGTTTGTTGTGGGTTCTTCAGCAATTATCTGGAATGTGGTTTGGATGGCATCGTTATACCCTCCCTCCCTCCAGCAGCACTTGAATCATCTTGTTGAATTTCAAGAGCCACTAGAGAGAAGAGAGACCAAGGCTGGTGTCAGATCCTGGCTGACAAACCACATTGGTTTTGCAGCATCTCATGCATTGTAGCAGGATTGCAAAAAGCAATAAGGGGGTTCTGAGAACAAAATGCTCTTGTATTTCATTTATTCAGAAAGAGCATCAGAGTGATTAAAAATGGGTAAACCAGTCCAGAGAGATGGGGAACATTCGCCTTTTCTTGATTGTTTGGCTGTTTCCAAAAAAGAACTGGGTTTGGAAAACGTTTGGTGCAGTCGTGCTATTCAATTGCTTTCAATTTTTGCATCAATGTAGATTCGACAAGTCAAAATGTCAGAACCCCAGTAGGAATATTTTTTGTTGTTGTTTGCACCAAGGAAAAGATAGATCCAGTTAAACACAATGTTTGAACATACTCGGATTCCAAGGTATGCGCCTAGATGTAGATCTGAACTTTTTCTGATTAAGTTTGTCTTTGCTTGGAATTAAAAGGGGTCAAAATGTTGTAAGTGAACATACTCCTCTGAGATTTAAAATGTAGTTTTGTGACAAAGGGTTCTGAACAAACATGAAGAGGTGATGGAAATATCAAATTATATCCCAGGATATATCAGCAGACCTGTCATACTTCCAGTAGAAATAAGGAAGCATCAGTGCTATTGTGTACAACACTCGTGAGGATTCTTTTAGAAAATGTCTCTGGTTTTGGTCCCTCCTGTTCAAGAAAGATGAATTTGTTCTGGAACAGGTACAGAGAAGAGCTTCTAGGTTGTTGAGGAATGGAAAGTCCTTCACAGAAAATTATTGTAAAAGAGTTTGATTTATTTAGCCTAGTAAGCAAAGGCTAGGAGGGGAGGTGATTATTCCCTGTAACTACACCAATCAGTTAAGCACCAAGGAGGACAAGGGCTCTTTGAACTCAAAAAGGCAGTATAAATTTGTGATGAATAAATGGAATTCGGAGATGAGAGGAGGATTCCTAACCGTTACAGTGGTGGGTTTTTTGGACAGTTTCTGAAGGGAGGCGGGCAGGCGAAGAGAGTCAAAAAACTGTTTTTAAGATGGAGCTTGAAAATACTGTTTCAAACAGAGCTGGTGTGGACAGAATGGACGGATGGAGAAAGATATGAGATCACTGTGCCTGAATCTGAAGTTGTTCAGACATGAATAAGATCAAGTCTAGAAGTTACAGAGCTGTGATAGCCTGGCGCTGCGACCCAGATAATGAGACCTGTTGAGTGGGAGGATGTGTTAGTCTGGGCGTGGCACCACAGTAATGTAGCTGTGGATCTGCAGCTGGCTCATTTTAAGCCAGCTTTGAGCATGGAGAAGAGTAAGACATAGTTATGTCTTTTTGTACAGGTATACTCTGAGTTTGGCAGAATAAACACAACGCAGGCAAAAAGCCGTTGGTGCCATTTTTGTATACAAAGAGGGAAAGCTACAGTGTGATACTAAAGGCTTCTTGAGACGAACATGAAACCTTTCCCAGTACTCCCAGGCTGTGCCAACCCAGGAGGAGAACATTTATCTTCAGCTTCAGCTTATGATTCCATGAATGGTAGTGAGGAACGCTAATTGCAATGTTTATCAAGATAGCATGTTATGAATCTATGAATCTTTGGATTTCAAAGAGATGCAACTGCATAACCTCCTTTGAAAGCCCCCTTCCTGCAAAGAGTATACATCCTGCATAGCTTTATGTTTCTCTCACTTTCTGTCTTTCCCATGCTCTGAATTGTAATGGGGGACTTCACAACCTACAGTTAGGGGGACACTGGGGTGTGAAAGGGCCTGGCCAGGTGGCTGGTGGTGCAAGGTTTGGGTTTCAAACCCAGTTTTGGAATTCTCTCCACCTTCCAGGACCAAAAGAGCCTGAATCTGTTGACCATCAACATGTGCCGTTTATTTAGGGAGCAATGCAGAGGGGACAGATAGCTTAAAGAGGATTTAATGAATTGTTGATTAACTGAAGGAGTTTTTATTATTGTTTAATTACAGCTTTTCAATATACTTTGAAAGTCTTACAGATAATGGTAAAAGCTCTATAAACTCCAGAGTGTTTATGGGGCCTTTGTTGTCTGTTGTTTTTCTTCCCTCTTTCCACATGGCACCGGGAATTTTTTCAGCCTTTGTTGACATGCTGACAGCTTCTCTGTCCTCTAACCTGCAGGAGACTGACAACTACTGCTGTGGGGACAGTCCTTCACTTAGGCAGGCTGAGATCCATACGCAAGTGTGGAATTGCAGTCCTCAAGGAAAATGCTATTTGAGCTGCATAATTAGAGGATAAATTGTTATTTGTCAACTGATAGAGAATAAAGAAACCTATCTTTATCTAACGTTTTATCATTAGTTGAAGCAGAGGGAGGATTTTTAAGTTCAATTTCAATAAAGAGAAGATAATATAGAGCTGAAATTCTTAAATTAGCTGCTTTTTTTGTAGTTAGTACTTTGGTTAATCTTTTTAATTTATCACTTAGTACAGGGCAATTACCCACCATATGGAAATAAGCCAAGGTTATTGTATTAGTGAGATATGTTTGCAGTGTGCAGGCTGGAATGAAACCATATAGACTATGTTATCAGTTGGTGTAACAGTGGTAGCAGCTCTATTGAGAGCTCCAGGTAGATTTCAGACAGTGACCTCTTGATCCTTCTTCAGTTCAATGGTAGGTAGAGAAGTTCTCCTAAGGAAGCTTGACTTACGATGATGAATGCTGTTTTTTCTTTAATTGAGAAGGACCGATCAATAGGATAAAACTTTATGGATTTATTTCTATCATTTGATGTGACAAATCATCAATTATCATTATCTGAATTAACACAGATCGGCATAAGGGCAGAAGTAAATTACTTTATGGATTACCTCAAGTACAGTACACAAGTAATTTATTCGGCTTAATAGATGGAGTTTTTGACCTGGTAACCTGATGTATATAGGTGCCTTACGTTTCCACATGGAGATAATTATTATCCTCTCAATTCATTATTTCCCCATACGGTCTGTGCTCAGCAGGTTCTGCTGATAGTTAAAGCGCAAGAAAGGGGTATTGGAGATTGCAGAAGAAAGGAGGTAGATACCAGTCCACTTCCATAGTGATAGAGAGTTATCAAGTGGTCATTTATTTTGTGTGGCATTGGTTGATTTTCCAGTTTCTAGTGGAAAGAATTTTATTTTGCTGTAGACAAGCAGCTAGCCCACTTCGAAAGGCACAAATAGTTTGCTGACATCCTTAATGACAGCTTCGGCTGAAAAACTGAAGGAAACTCTGTCCTCTTTCTGGAAAATATGTCTCCCAATGTAACACATTTGCAGGAAGCACTAGGAATATCTCCTTTATAATCCAAGCTGTATCTGTTCTGTGGACTTCATATTCTGGGGGTGACAGTCTAGCACTCTGTACCAGTACTGGTGCCACTGCAATTTGATCAAGTTGTATTGCAAATCACATTAGTCAAGACATCTCCACACCACCCACCCATTCTTAAAGAAAATAGTTGTTTCCAAAGTACAGAAAATGATTTCAGTTCTTGCTAAATTACTGGCCCTTAATGCTGCAAACATTTTAAACAAAATTGCTCTCTCAGTCTTTCGTTATATATGAAGTAAAAACACCTATGCAGCTACCCTTGTGTTTTCCTCCACTCCCTTTTCTTCTGTGAGACGAACTGAAATGGAAGATGTGTTCTGATGCGGAACAGTTTGGGAAGGGGAAGAGGGGAGGTTGTGGAATTCCAATTACTGCAGCCATGCAGACTGGATGGGAAAAAGTTTAGGGTGGTTTGAAGAAGACAGTTTTGCTCTGAAAATGGTGATAGTATCTAAGAGATCTTTTTTCTCCACTAAGCACAATGCACAAGTACATGCCTAACTTTAAGCCTGTGCTTAAAGGTCTTGCAATGCAATATTGTACTTGTTTAGGATTTATTGACTTTGTTGAATTGGTGCCCTGGGACTATTATTTTGTTCCATGTATATTCAAAGCATAGGTTCCTAACTATGGTGCTACTACCTTCACCTGAACAGAGGAAGTAGAGTGGAAGATACTTTATGATAAATAAAAATCAGACTTGTTGCTCCTTTTGATTTTTTTTTTTTTAAGGAGTTATTGACTCTTTGAATAAGTCGTTATTATAATCAGCATTTTGAAGGACAAATATAGCCTTAATGCAAACTGACAGCTTTAAGTATTCCCTTTGATAGCTAGATTCATCATTGCTGGCATGGCTAAATGCAAAGCATGTGTGGTTTCAGATTGCTACAGTGGCTCTGGGAAACATGCAAATTGTAATCTCAAGGTCAAAAATAAAACCTGAACTTTTTATTTTCAGTGCTTTTCTTAGCAGATGTTTACTTTGTATTAAAAGTTAATATATTTCATACCACTTTCCTTTTCCTGAAAAAAGCTCCAGTAATATCTAAATAGCTCCTAATGTTCAGGATGTACCTTTCAAACCGTAGGCACAGGTAGCCACTTCTAGGGTACAATATGGCAGCTATTGAAAGTAAACAGCAAGAATGAAGATACAATGGAAAAATATAGTATTTTGTTGAACCTAGAAAAAGAATTTGAGGGGAAGAATACTGTTTTCTGAAGTGGGATTTCAGGAAGACATAAGGTAAAACCCGTACCTGTTTTGAAAGTGCAGTGCAGTTCTGCAGATCTGTAGGTCCATACTTTCTGTAAATTCCTGCTTAGTTCACATGCAGAGTCTGCATACATAACAACTGCAGCATCTGAAATCTCAGAGAAAAAATTAGGTACAGAATAAAATAACCGCCTGAAAGTGTCCCCAGGTGTATTATCTGCAACACTGCTCCATCACTTTTAAAAGACACCTTAGTAAGGGAAAATTGAGGTGACCTGCTAGCAGTATAAAAGTATGTTCACAGGAAGAAAATACCAAGCACTAATGGGATCTTTAATCTCCAAAGGAATATATAACCAAAACCAGTAACTAAAAGCTGAATCTAGAGACATTCAAATGGAAAATCAGGCATGTTTTTAATAGAGAGGGTGATTCATCATTTACACAAAAATATCAAAAGAAGCAGTGAGTTCTCTCTCTTTGTCTTCCCGTCAGAAGGTTTTTAGGGAGATGTCTTTAGTGTCCTGAAGCACCTTCACCCTGTTTGCCTATGGGAATATATTGTTTTGATGTAGAGATGGTTGCATACCTACTGTTCTGTTTTTGTGCTAATTAGAGACCAGCTAAAAGTGAATGAATGCTCCTGCTGTCACTCCATGTCATTGATTCATTACTAATTTACAGGGGAAAGTACTGTAGCAGATGACATGCTCCCTCATAGCTATATGGTAGCTTTGTCCCTCTCACTACAACATGTTCATGGATCAAAAATTAAAGTTCAGTTTTGAGTATGAAATATCAAAGCCAAGAGGACATCTAATGATATTCCTCAGCAGATGATGCTTTGGAGTAAAATAGCAATGAGGATGGAGATCAGAGGAATCATTTGTTAGCTGATGATGGCTATTCCAATTGTATCTTCTGCTCTATTGCACACTTAGTTCTTTGACATAGTGTGGTCTCAGCTGCTGGGATCAGCTTTTATTTACTGTAATCATCATAGTGACAAAAGATGTACCTGAACCTTTTGATAAAGCTGCGGATCTTTAACACATCCCAGACTTAGGTATTTTCCCCCTCACAGTTCAATGAACATCTACTTCAAGAGGCAGGGAGAGAGTGAATAGCTGTTTACAAAGATGTGAGCAAAGCTGTTTCCCTCAGGCCAACATACATTTAAAAATCCATTTTAACACATGCACTTATACTATCTGTTTCTCACAGAAACATTCTGTCTGCCTAGTGAATCTTACCACTTGCTAATTCTTCTATCGAAGTAGGAGATGAAAAAGGCTGCTTATGGTTTTCTTACATTTATTGCTTCCCATCATGATACCTAGGGCTATACATAGATGTGGATAATTCTTCAGTCACAGAGAACTTGCAGGAATCAGCTGCCCACTGGAACAGGCTCTCACTGGTCCCTTGAGTTAGAACCAGCCAAAGTCAATCTGAGAGGCTTGCTGCCCCAACTCTGCTAGGGTAAACCTCGCCTACCACAATGTCCTTCAAACAGTTACTGAGATCTGCAGTGTGGGTTGTATTTAGTAAGGTATTGCCTTGTGACTACACCCAGTTAAAGGAACAAGACCAACACCTCTTTTGCATCAGCGGCTATGTTTTTTTCCAATGGGCAACTATTTTTGATTAGCGATAATTTAACTCGGTAATTGAGCCTCCTAAACAAACTATTTGTATACCTTGGATAAATCAGCTAAATGGCACAGACCATAGCGCAGTATGATTGTATTGCATGTATATGAAAGGGAGAAGTAGTGAGCAGAATGGCAGCAGTCATTTCCTAACAGCGCCTTGGGTAGTCATCCAGACATCCTTTCCTGTTAGCAGAGTGAAGCTGAATAACTCCGAAGATGCTGAGAATCAAGCTTAAATTCTTTCCTCAGACACACTCATTCTCTGCCTTTTTCTTGGATGTTCACACTCTGTTCTCAGGTGATGGTGAGCCTCACGGACCCCAAGTTGTGTGTACCCTTTCTGTATAACCTCTCCTAACTCTTATCTTGCAATATTGTAGTATTTATGTGATGTAGAGGCTGACATACATGCAAGTGTAGAAAGAGAAAATTATTGAGATCTGAAAGCCGTTATTGAAGTTGCCAGAGGTCATTCATCCCACCCATAAGCACTCTGGTCTTTCATTCCAGTTGCAGATCATGATCTTTGGCATACAATATTTATAGATTTTCAGAAACACTTTATTGTGCTTGTAGGTGATTTTCAGTATATTTCACAGCTTGTATGCCTTGTGAGGAAGCACCTGCTTGATTTTCTAAGTGGAGATTGTTGTACTTTCCAGACTGAAATGATTGGTACCTTATGAAAATCAAAACTACTTCTTGGTCTAAAGAAAAAGTAAAGTTAAATCTTAATGAAATGCATTATAAATAATAACATATGTTGCCTTCTGTGAAATGGCTTATGATGACTTTTCTTCAAAGTGATGTATTGTGCAAATTATTCCCTTTGTTATGAAAAAATGAAGATATTGACTACATAGCAGATTTTATGTGGCTGCTAAGTTCTTTTGAGGTGTAAGCTTCTCACAGAAAGTGGGGGAACTGGTAGACCCGATTGAAATCTACTGGGTAAATGAATCACCTTCTGACCAAGGCAGCAATTTCTCCTGTCAGAACAGTTTCACTGTTGCATTTCCATGGAGGACCATCGGTAATGGAGTTGAAGATTAGTTTAGCCACAGGAGTGTGTTTTATACAGGTGTTTCAAAGGCTCTTCTGTACTCTCCACCATTTTCTGGAAGGAACTAATTCAAACTAGGTAGCTAACCACTCTGTTTCCTTGATGCTTTAGTTGGAAAGATAAATGGCCTTGAGGCTCTCTGAAGAAGCTTTAAAACTGATGGATTTGCTGTTGTCTTTTTGTGAGTGGAAAGGTTGAGCATTGCTGGCTAGATCCAGGCACCATGCAGGGGTACTGTACGGCTCTGCCAGGGCTGTTTGCTCGTCCATGCTGTCCCAGCCTGGGTTTGCTTGGCAGTATTTCCAGTGTGCTTCGTTTCTGACATGCAGTGCTCACTGCTGTCCTTGGCTTCCACACAGTCCAGGCCTGGCATCTTTGTCCTGAGCTGAAGTTTGTAGATTAGCTAGTCCATTATGGACAACTGCAGCTTTGACTGTTCCAGTTCACAGCCCCAACTCCTGTAAGCACTTCTGTTGTGGCCTTCAGCATCTCTGCAGTCCTAGTCCAATGCCTTTTGCTGGTGAAAATCAAATGTGACTTACGTTCTGCTTTCATCATTCCTCACAATGTGTTTTTGCCCTAGTGAGCATAGTTGGAAAAATTTGCTCTGAGCTAATCATCTGAGCACTGAATGATCAGGAAAAGCCCCCAAGCTGCACTGTGGCACTTATGAAATAATTTTCTCAAGATCATTTAGTGGGTAAAGCTATTTACAATTTCACTTCACTCAGAAATAATTGCAGGAGGGAAAGAACCATAGACGGAGAAAAGAAATCCATTATATTTATGTGAATGCATTATTATTTATTTGCTTATGCGTGGAGCCACTCCTTTAATAGGCTGTAGGAGATTGTGAGTTCTCTGTTCTCTTTGCGTTTAGTAAACCCCTTTGCAATCTCTGCAGTTCCTGCAACTGAATATTTTGAAAGGTATTATAAACACAGCTAATCCCCACCTTGAAAAAATAGCTGGCCATGCCAGTAAACAACTGTTAGAGGCAGGCAGTTGTACAAACTGTGGAACGGAGAGAAAGGATGCTGGTGTCTGGGAGTTATGTGCAACGACTGCTGGCCATTATCAATATGGCCATTATGCAGTGTTAGATACTGATCACACAGGCCCTGCCAAATTCCACTGCACTCAGCAGCCCCTGATAACTGTGTATTGGATAATTGAAAGACACTAATGAAAGGAAAGGTCAAAAATTTTTTTTGACCTACTGATTGTTAACTATCCGTATATCTTTGTGTGGAACTCCAGGATGCCTGGTTTTGTACTAACGAAGTGTGGTATTTTGACTCAGAGCTGGATTGGTAACTTGGGCTCCTGGGTAAGGTGATGAACATGAAAGGCTCTTTTAGTGGCATACAGACTTGTACGAATGTGATTTGCTTTACATACCGGAATTCTCCACATTGAATGGGTGGGATGAAACTTAACTTTACCAAATGTACAGCAATTATGTGTGTAAGTAGTTATCTACAAATTTATTAATCTGTAACTTGTTTGTTTATGCAAAAGCTACTCATTATTTATCTTGGTGTACAAAAGCAACACTGGATATAAGAGTTGCATAGCAGCAGTGTTTGAAAGGTGTGATTATTGGGAGGGTACTTAGAAGATGACATAAGCCATATTCTTTAGGGTGTTTATCTTGGGATGGATGAACCTTGTACTGGATAGTCATTTTCACACAGCAGTGAAAGCGCCTATGTTAAAAATTAATTAACTTGTTTGAATTGTACGTAGGAAGTTTTGTTCAGATCTGGAGCTCAGTTTGAGTTATTTAGGTCTAAAGGTTTAACTTTGAATCCAGCTGAGCTGATAATGCCTGAACTGTGCCTTTTAGGTTTTAGTCATATTATTTCACATGCTGTTATATATATTATTTATGACAGGGATTCCAAAACATTTTAAAGATACATTATCTTTTGGGACATCTCTTCACTGATTCTCAACCCAGAACATCCTGGCAACAGCAATATCAATGGTTTGCAAGGAAAAGTGGGATTAGGAATGTATCTTTCTTTTTAATGCAATTCTGTCATTGGAAATAAGGAGACAGAGGGAGAACTTTGTGATGAAACCGTTCTTCCCAGACAGCCAAGAAATGTCTTATGTACCCTTTGTGCTCTACAGACCACAAGTAGGGCATTTCTGCTTTGTGCCACAAATCTATTTTCTTTTTAGCTTTTTATGAAGATGACTTTACTTTTATATTAATAATATGCTGTCAGCATTATAGCAAGGGCCTTGCATGAAAAATGCATTCTCTTATACTATGGGCACTGTAGTCCTTTACTCTTAACTCTTACATACTCTTAAAACTATGGTGAGTGGAACTGTGTCAGCCCACAAGTGCAGAACAAAGTCAGAATTCTGATGTGGTCTGACATTGACATCATGGGGTTTTTATTGTCTTTTAAGGTATACTTTAAAAAACTGTGGTTCTCTAAGTATTTCAAATTCTGCATTATACTAAAGTATATAACACACAATGGTCACTTGAAAGTCCACAGTAGCTTTAAGGTTACAATGGAAGAGCTTCTGCTCCAAAAAGCACATTCATCTGCTACATGAGCTAAAGGAGAATCTTTGTCAGTGTTAATTAGCTCTAATACACAGCTGGATGCTCCTGATCATATCCAGTCATGGTCAGATGTCAAAATGAAAATTAAAATATTATAATAAGAAGAAAAAGTATAAAACCGGTGCAGAAGTGTAGTTACCCTTTTCCTGAAACACATTCCCATGGCCCAAAAACTCTTCCAAGGTCAGAGGTTTTAATTTGCATCTTTGAGTTTAAATCATCAGTGGAATTTTCTTCTGTGAATTGGTCTAATGTCTTTTTCAGTCCATTTATACTTGTGGTATCCTGCAAAATGGGTATCACAACTGTAATTAAGAATTATGTGGAAAAAGCCTTTCTTTTCATTTTTCATAAAGCTTTGGCTTGCTGATCTGGTGTCTCTTCCTTATGGTGAAATAGTGACTAATTATTCCATATTCATCTTTTCTGTGCCTTTCACGGCGTTCTGTCTTTCCCTTGTAAATCTGCCTAATCACGTCTTCCAAGTTGAAGACATTCTTTTTGCCCTTTTCTGTACCTTCTCCAGCTCTTGTTGTTTCTTTCTGAGGTGGATATGACTTCTACTAGGATCATTTTCCCTCTGCAGAAAGCACTAGTATGTGTGTTTGAAATATATGCAGTTCGATATACAGCTTATCAGTAAAAGGCAGCCAATTTCAAGCACTGGTGATTACCCTCTATTGCTCAAAGGTGAACCTGAAGCGCACCTCTGTGCACACCTGATGGGCACTGATAGACACCCCAGCTCGCATATTGATATGCGCAAACTACAGTCCGTCATGGCAGACTGTGCTGCAGGTTCCATGATGCAGTTTAGAAAAGCTTATCCACATCCCACTGCCCTCAGAGGACTTGGATTATGCCATAGCAGAGATTGAACTGGACGTTGGTAGGTTTTTTTCCCTTTTTCCTTGTCGGCACACCACCTAGGCTCTTCCCTAGGTTAAAGGAAAAAGAGGGAGAGTTTCTTGGAGCTTCACCAGCAATATTCTCTATTATCTGTTCTGTCTCAGTTCTTCTAAGATGATGGTGCAAGGATTTGAAAGCTTTAGAGGTTTTCTAGAATAGCTGGACTTTTGGGAATGCCAGCCTTCACTTTTTACTAATGCATGTAGCGTTATGGAAGCTGTACTTATTTTTACAGAAGAAATGAATAGTCTAGGATTTGAATCTTCTCCCCTTCCATGTATGGACTAAGTCTTTCTTTTTTCCTAATCAGATGACAGTACTTGGGCTCTCATGTAAAAAAATACTCTCTCAACTATAAGTCATCCTAGAAAAATGGAAGGAATAGAGAGAAACGAAGTGGCCTTCCTCCAAGTCCCCATAAGAAATAAGAAATCACTACTTAATGTTTGAGATGGGGTGGGTGAGGAACTGAAAAGATAAAGAAAACAAAAACAAGGATTCCATAGAATTCTAGTGCACATTTAATGTGGTGCCTTGATTTGTTACCTAAAGTTAAATAACTGCATATTTTTAAGGAATAACTTTTTTATAATAACATTAACCTCAGTGGTAGAATCATGTGGAGCAACTTGTGTAATATTTTGATTGATTTCCAAAAGTGAAAATGCCAAGTGCCTGCGTTCATTTACAGAGTATTTTGCCCATACGCGACACAGGCACAGCTATTCTATTGCGTGCACTTTTTAAATTCTAATCTTACTAAGCTGGAGTATATAGACATTAAATATCTTGGCATTCCTCCTGTGGGTGGAATTACCTTCAGGGAAACCAGAAGGGTTGTTATTCTTGCAGAGCATAAAAGGGACTGACTAGTAAGAGAGCAGTGTATACAACCATTTCATCAGACTCTGAAAGTTGTCTCACCCTTGTAGAAGTCACAGACAGTATCTAATATTCTACTTAGAATCAATAGGATTTTGTAAATGGTCTTCTTGTTTCAAGCCAAAGGAGAGGCGAGGCTATATGTGTTTCTGTGTGAGACCATACAGTTGAGTGACTGCTGAGCACAAAACACTCTTGTCTCTTCAGAGCCTTTGCACGTTCCTCTTTGGATTTTACCTAGTCTCATTTATAATAAATGGTAAATGGTTTACAGAGAGTTCATATGTGACGAATAAACATCATGAGGAAATGTTCTGTTAGTCACAACACATCAGGGGAAGATATTTTATTGTGATTATGAGCCATGGCTATTAAAACCTATCATCCAATGAACTTCAGTATAGTCTGTGATACTTGCTTGGCCGCTTATGACAACGTTGATTAAGCACTAATTATTTATAATTGAAATAACAGTATAAAGTGTGATTCTACAACCGATGCGAGCAGGAAAGTATCCCTCAAGAGACGGGTCAGAAAGTGTACTTACGTCTCATATGCTGACCATTCATCACTCTTAAATTTTAAATCATCAGTCATCAAAGCTGCCAGCAGCTAGTGTCTAGCAAGTCATGCTGTGATGACAGTCTCCTGATTTTCATAACCAGAAAAGCATGAAATAGTTCAAAGATGGGCAGAAGAATTGTAGTAAGATGATAGGGTCTGCTCTTTCTTCTAGGAATTATTGGAGAAGATAATAGGGAAATGGGATTTTCAGTTGTGAAAAGATTGGATTATAAAACAGAAAGTCTTCGTTCAAAATTCATGCTCATTTGGCCAATAATAATTTACACTAGTTTCCCACCACTAACATAGTCTTGTGTATTTGAAGGTACAAGAATGAGTAGGAAGGTCATGCTAAGAAGTTGTATCAAGAAGCGGTACAGTCTCTGAGACGCCCTTGCTATGCACAGTCCCTTGAGGTTTGGATGTATAGAAAGAGGAATTCTCCACTTTATAAGGAGTGATACTTGAAGAAATCCTGCCCACAACATCAATCTGTCTGTATCTGTTGCTCTGCTTTTTTAACACACCCAGTGATGTGGTTTTTAGAATGAAGTATATTCCTGTTTAGAATGGGAATAAATTTAATTTATTAAAATGAAGCTGATGAGGAATGAGGACCTAGTCAGAGGTTCTAATTTGCAATTCAGCTCCTGAATTTTGTTCTACATCTAACCCTTCTGACAGCCTTATAGTAAATAAACTTATCAGTTTTCTTTGAAATATGTCAGCCAGCATTGTGCAAGTTGGTGAAAGTGCAGCTTATGGAAATAATGGGACTTGCCTCACAGAACAAACAGTAAGTTGATAATAAAGATATCCTGGTTCCTAGTGGACTACTTATATGAACCATGGGAGAAAAAAAAAATCAAGGAACCAACAAAGAACTAAAACAATTTAATAAAAAGTATAGTACAAGAAATAAAGATAATTATTATCATAATGTTAACTACAGAGCATGGAATTCACTAGCAAATCAAAGTGGTCATTTACAGAAAACTATATTGATATTTCTCAAAATTATCCCAAATTCATAACTATTCAGCACTGGTATAACTCAATAAATGGTATTTCAGATCATGAACGTGAAATATAAAAGTGGAAGGCCGCACGAATATTAGTGTGTAAATTAGAGATAAGAAGGACCTAATAAGCCATGTCAAGTGTGGTGTGTGAGTACATGTGGTGTGAATGATGATTTCATATGGTACTTCCCATATAGAAAAGTCCTGTGTATTGTTTATTGTGAATTCAGAATTATAATCTTTCTCTGGGGGTATTAAGACCATTGGTAGAACTCTGCTTTGAAGGCTGTAGCTCTTCAGGAGACTTTAAGAGGAATTTCTGAAGCTCTCAGTGAATTGCGTTGAGTCCCATTACTTTCTACAGGATTTTTATCCATTCCAGTTAAAGTGACCAATAGACTAAGGCATCTAGCATTTTCCTCTGAGAGACAATTTCATAGCCAGATAGAGCTCACTATCAAGAAGTTTTTTTGCTAATGATCCTTAATTTTCCTTTTATTGCTCCCCTAGAATTTTTCACAAACAAATAAAACGCTGTAATTAACCATGTTTCCTTCAGTGTGGAAATGTTGGCCATAGATTAGATCTCTTGCTGTCAACAGCAGGTTTTTATTCTCCCAGGAGCAAACAACGAGGCACTTCTCATTAGATACAATTTGCAGGCCTCAGAGGGCTTGATTACCAAAATTTGCACAAACCTGTCTCTATTCCTAGAGTATAAAAAGGGATAAGATTGGTCCAGAGTGCTGGTGTTTAAACCTGTAGCTCAGCATCTTAGCAGGCATAGGTCAGCAAGGAAAAATCGCCCTTTTAATGCTGATTCCCAGAACATAATTAGTGTTAAGAGGCAAAGAAGGTGTTTTGATTCCGACATATGTTTGTGCTGCTCTTCTGATTGCTGTAAGAGAGATGCAACAAGGACGATCTTTTCAATCTAACATGATTTTAAAGTGTTTGTTGCCCATATTCTGATAAGGAAGGCATCTTGGCAGAGGTTTATCTGTGCTGATAGTGGGCTCCATGGCTGTAAGGAAATGTTGATACCATATTTCATCATCTCTCATCTCAACATCTGCTGTTTCGCAGATTGAAAAGAATGATGGATACTTGAGGTGCTGTATTGTAGTGAATTGTCAATGGTCAGAAAGGGAGATTCTAATGGGGATCATATGTCTTGTCTTATATATCACCTCGTAGTAAACCTGTATTATCTTTTCTCCTTCCTTTCCCCTCTTAATTTTTTTTCTTGCAGACTTGCTTTGACATGTTTTCTTCTTTACTCTGTCCATTTTTCACTCTTCTCACACCATCTTTGACATTTTCCCTTTTCTTCTCACACACGCTCATTTATTTTTCCCTTTTCTTTCCCTTCTATTTTCATATCTTTTTCTCCATAATTGTGGACCAGCCAGGCAAAAATATACTCCATACTTCAGACAGTTTGGAAAGGTAAATTTGGGAATATTCACTGCAGGATGAAATTGTGCAGGGGTTTTGTGGAAATGGGAGAAATTCGGATGAGAAAGTGTAGAGTTGCATCTTGTGCTCCAAGTTTATGGCTGTATGTAGTATCTCTCTGTCCTGAAAGTGGTGCTAAGTCCACTAAATCCTGCACTATGTTATTATCAGTGGGGCCACAGAGTAGATTCTGGAACTGTAGATTTCTGATCCATATTTGATATAATCACAGTCTATTGAAAGATGTGTTCCCGCATGAGATACAAGAAGGGTAATTTATGATGTTTTCTGATGAAATGTAAGGATTTGAAGAGGTGATTAGTACTTTCCTGAGAGCACACTACAAGTAGATGCAAATAGCTGTGCCGTTTGTATTCTAACTGGTAGATTTTATTTGCAGAGCCTGGCAATTTATTCATCTAATTCTAGTTAATTGGTATATTGCTATCCTGTGTATAGTACAAACATCTGGATTTATCTATTATACCCATCATGACTGTGTATGGGCACCTTATATAAATACAGCTTATAGTTATGTTCTGTAAACAAGAGGAGGGGAAGTTGCTCTGGCTAGACTTTTGAATTTTCCTTATGTTGTCAGTGAAAAAGGCTTCTGACGAGTCGAGGGTGAAAATAAAATTAATGTAATGTTCTCACTGCAGTCGTTGGCAATAGACATCACTGGAAAACAGGGCAGTAATGAAATGAAATAACATCCACAGTAAAAAATATAGAACAATAATTGATTATAACCTAGAAATACGATTCTCATTTACTCCAGGGCCTTTTTATGAAGTGATGGTGGTGTAAAAGACATACAGAAGCAATACAGAAGTGCTTGAAAAAATACCTGTTTAAGGATCCTTTACATTGAATGAGTAATGTGGCCTTAATATAAATAAGAATGAGGTACTCCGTATATCCAGAGTGATTTATAGTGAGAGATGCATAGGTCTGCAGCTTGATGAATGCGCCAGTGAAGACACAACCAATAATGGATACCCAGTAATGTGCCTGTGCAGGCCTAGGCACTACAACTTCTTTGCTGCTAGAAGCAAAGTATAACATGCTGCTATTTTTCACTGCTTTGGAAAAAATACTTGAAAGAATCTTAACAGCGTGTCATCTTCTGTAGGTCAAAAGCAATATAAAATTTCTACCCTTCTTTTCTCTAGTGTCTCCACTTGGTGCCTTACATTTGCTTCAGTCTCTGCAGGGTTGTGTTGGACACTCTCCTCCCATCTGACTTCATTCTTTCCTTCTCTTCCGTGATAGCTTTCTTCTCTCATGTGCCAACTGTGCAGTTTTTGTAAATGTGAGTGGAAAAAACACCATATGTTTGTGATGTTTATTCCGACTCTCTCCCTGCCTTGCTCTTCTTGATGTTGTCCACTCCTGGAGTCATATGGATCTTGCCAGTGAACCCTATCCTGCAGTAGTAGCTTGCAGCATTGTCAATATTGTCAAAGCTTTCTGGAAAGCTTGATCTCAATGAGACACTGAGTGAGCCCCACTCTCTCTGATAGCAGTCCATCTGCTGAAGTCCTCTGATGCAGAACTGCTCTGACTCCCTTCTCACACAGATTTTTCATCTGTGTAACTCCCATGCAGGCAGTGGAGATAATCTTTCCTGGCACTGGTCTAAGCAGAAGACTCCTACCCAATGACTGCTTTTATTTTGCTTTTCATATGGTGCCTAGCATTCTATTGTGCTTAGTATGAACAATATTGTATATATGTTTATCAGCAGTACAGCTCAAGAGAGCAGCTTCGGTCCTGTAGTCACAACTATGGCACTAGAGCCAAAGCGCTCAGTAATATTCTGGTTAGCCGTGCCTTAGCAGCTACACTTGTGTTTAATGAAGGTGGCTAAGGATGACAGGAAATACTATTTTCTCTCTTGCTGGATGTCTTTTAGCTAGAGCTCAGCAAAAGCTAGATGACGTATAATCTCTAGAATACTTTGTACATATCTGACTATGCACAATTAGGTTGTGCTCTATGACAGTAAATGAAGGACGGACTATACTGGACTCTTAAAATGTTTTTTCAACTGTTTCTAGTGATTTTTCTGTAGAACTTCTTGTCTATGGTGCTTTTGATCTGCTTGTATTGGGGTATTTTGATTCTGGTGAGGTGTTTAGGATGATCTGCCTTCCAAACCTGAAGAGGAGAATTTTTGTGGTTTGTTTCATTATCTGGCAGGGTTTCTTATAGAAATGAAGTGAGTGTACCCGGGCAGATAGGAAAGATCACACTGAGGTGAGAATCTCTTCCTTTTGTTGCTCCAGGAGATGCTTCAAGATGTAATCGGGGTGGTGTTAATGCAGTAGAAATGCATAGCCTCCAAGCAAGCAAAGCGATTTCCTGTTCTTAAAAAATTTTTGTGTTATTTTGTCTTGTTCAACTTTCATTAGGGCTTTTTGATCAGTAGTTACTACATGCAAAATTTAGCTGGTTGGGTAAAATTCCCAGAGTTATGCTTTTTATGACGTTAAAACTCAAGTCTGGCAACTGTGACAAACCCAAACAAGCAAATGCAGCTATATGTATCTCTCTCCCTCTCTCTGCCTAATGGATTTGTGTCTGCCTTATTTTCACTTCCATGTGATGTTAACGAGCTACCTGTTTTTGCTGGAGCTGGGACTGCACCCTCAGCATGTACTGCTGATCAACTCTGCATTTCCTGGCCACTTCAAAGCACCATTTAGATTAAGATCTCTGTCCAATATGCCTCCTGAAACACCCCCTGTAACTAATTGGGATCTAAGGACTTGCTAAGATAATAAACCACAGACAGATAGTCTAAACACTGGGATGTAGCTGAGACTTCAACTTAGATTGGGGATCTAGGAAACAACCTAAATAAACGAAAATCGCCAGAATTTTTTTTTTATGTCTCGTTGAAAAGGGGACCATTCCAGCAGCACTGTGGCATCAGTGAAGGAATAGTATAAAAAGAGAAAAGTCCTTTTTTACTGAGTCATTGACACTTTTGGTGTGCAGTGCCTACCAATAATCGATTAATTATTGATTGGAGGGGTGAGAACTCCCAGAAATCACTCCACAGCTAATTTCTTAGGTGACTTGTCTTCCAAGTATGTACCAGACCCAATCCAGACCTTTTTTAACTTGTAAGATCACAGAATCTCAGGATAAGAAGAAGCCTGAAGAAATCATCTCATCTGTCCTGCCTCAAGGCAGGATAAACTATACCTGTGTCATTCTGGACGGATGGTTATCTAGGCTGTTTGTAGAGACTTCCAGTGACACAGACTCAACAACCTCCCCAGGCAGTCTATGCCAGGGCTCTAGTATTTTAAGTAATGGAAAGCCTTTCCCAATATCTAACTTGGATCTCCTTTGCTGCAGCTTAAGTCTGTTATTTCTTGCCTTATCCACCCTGGATGAGGAGAATGGCTTATTCCCTTGTTCGCAGCAGCCTTCATGTACTTGAAGACTATTATCATGTCTCACCAGTGTTTGTTCCTGATAGGTGACAGCAAACAAAAGGGTATATGGAAAAAAAGGAGGGTTGGTAAAAGCAGAAAGAAAAATGAAGATGAACAGCTCTCAGCCATCATAATCCTAAAGATCGCGTTCAGGTTCTTTCATGGTTTAGGTCTATTTAGTTTACCCACTTTAATAGCTTTTTATACCAAAAAGGAATCTGGCCTCAGATTTTCTTTATAGATAAAAAATTTAAACTGTGTTTGTTTTTTCATCTCTGGTATCCAGGCCACCCAAATTAATTTCTGTAGCTTGTTTTTCCTTCTGCCACATAAGGGCAGATCAGAAAGAAGAGGTATGGAGGGAGAAAGTAAAAAAAAAAAAGATTTTAAGTCTGTCGTTTTTATTTTTCTGGTTTTTTGTGCAGAAAATTACCCAGCAGTAATACTTGGTTTCGTGTCTATGCTGCATGGATTAGACTGATTCCATGAAGCTTTTATCAGTAACTTCAATTTTGTCATTGACACCACTGTAAGCTAAATCAGTGAGGAAAATATTAGAGAAATCAAGAGAGAGAGAGAGAGAGACAGCTAGAAGCAATCCAGCTAATGGAAAGTGTACAGAGTAAAATGTTCTGCTTTTGAAGTATGCTGACATCTCAATTTTTTTTCCCCTTTAATCCAAACTTGTTTATCTGCTGAAGTAAACAGGAGCTCAGAAACAGGTTTTGCCTTTCTCTTAACCTCCTCTCACCCAGCCAACTAAGCAATGATTTTAGCAGAGATTTGTAAAACACTTGCTGTGCTATTCCCCCCACCCTTATCTAATCTTTTTCTTCTCTCCCTCCATGCCTATATGTGTTTTCTTCCCTTTTTCTTCCTTCTTAGAAATGTACTTTGCAACTCATTGTAGCTTAGTCCAACAATAAAGGTGTTAATTAGCTTGCAAGCACCTGGCTATGCAGTAGTTCATATGTCTGTTTTGTTCCTACTGGGCAGGAGAAATAAAGTATAAAATCATATTTGCTACTAGAATTATTAACAAAGTGCAATTTATACAAGGGTTCTGCTGTTATTGTGATCAAAAGAGAAGCATAAAGCATGTCAGGAAGCATATGCAGTTTTTTGGTACCGTCTTAAATTTTTGAGCACTTGGAAATTCTCCTTGGAACTTGATGATGACTAAAGAAATCCACTAGAAATACCTTGGCTTCTTAGTGTATATCATGGTTGTTTGATCTTTCCTCATTTTCTTCTGACTTTACTCTATCCTTTTTTGTATCCTTTAAGTTTATCCTTTAGGGTTCATTTGATCATAACTTCACATTTCCTAGTTTAGGCTCCGGAATTGTTTGCATCCTACTTTACTGCTGAACAAATTGCACAGAAGGGAAGCAAGTATCTCCCGGGTGGGACTATCGAAGCTACCTCCATGTAAAATAAGATGGGGACACCAGGAAGTGGGATACTTGTCAACCTTGGCTGAAGAAGTCTGGGAAGGGATTATTGCTTCTGTGTTAGTTTTGTTCCTGGGGAAGTAAAAATCGCATGCTTAAGCAGATGGGAGAAGGGTTAGGAAGGGCCATGCGGAGCCTCTTCCCATGCTATTCACTTAATGCAGCTACTTTCAGTCTTTAAATAACAAAGCGTCAGCTCTGGGCTCTTTGATGTTGTCGAAAATCAACTCCCTTCCTGTGTTTGGGGAAAGAAAATACCGGAAATGGTATCTTACTGCACCAACTCTAGATAAAGTATATATTAAAGTATATAAAAGAGGTAACCAATACTGCGTCTGTTCCAGGATTAAAGGCAGAGGCAGATCTGTGAATTAGTTGCTATTTATAGATAGCATTTTAGAGTCAGACTGTTGCAGTGAAGTTATATTTCTGATCTTTCAGTCGTACACAGAGAGTTTGCATTTATCCTTTAGTTTTTCTGACTCTGGGGAAAAAGGTCTAGGGAGTTCAGAGTTTGCCCTCTGCTTAGAAGAAGAGTATAACATAGTATACTTCAGACTACCTGGGGAGATGGGTTGGAGTTGGGCTCCCTATATTCTTTTCAATTTAATTACTCAGGTCTGAGTTTCTCTTCTGCCAGCATTAATGGTATTTCTCATCAAACAGACGTGTTCAAACCTTTTAATGGGAGATGGAAGGAATTTAGTCTCTGTCAACTCTTTTGGAGTCAAGATTGCTCCTTCAGTGGCAGTTGGGATAAGTAAGCATAAAGGTGCCATAGGTAGGAAAAAAAAGACAATCGGTGGTCTTTGGCCTCTAAGCAGAGTGTTCTTAGGTGAAGGCACAGAGGATGTTTTCATTAGATGCTGCTGAATTAACACATGACGAGTAATTAACCAGTGGGAAATGCAGGAGGAGGGCAAATAAAAATTACTTCTATTTTTCACTAGAATTTTGTTTTGATAGAGATCTCCTGGGCATGTATCTCGCTGATGGTTATGTATTTTTAATATCAACAAAAGTTTTGAGACCTGACAAACAAGGACACATTTCTAGTTGTTAAAAAACACTTAAAACATGTAGAATGAAATGTTTCCTTAAGTCTTGCTAAAACCTGGTGAAACAAATGGCAAAGAAGCCTTCAGTGCTGTTTCTCTGCTCACTCTGAAAGAGTCTCAATGGTACACTGTAATGATCCGTCATGTGTAGAACTGTGTGACTGCCTCCAAGAAAATAAGTGATATAACCCAGCAAAACCCACCAACCAATAATGATGTAAAATGCAGCACATATAACTTTTAATGTACTTTATATAAACTTTCTGGCCTCACGCAGCAAATGCCTTGTTCAGTATTTGGGAGGAAGACATCACAGCTGCAGCCTGTTAAAGGCTAAGGAGCAGCTTCGTTATTTCCTCCAGCTGGGACTCAGTGGCCAGCTGAATCTAGATGCTGTAGAAGAGGGTAGCCTGGGCAGGAGGGAAAACTATGAACCTGTTTAGCAGGGAGAAGGTATGGACTCTGAAGCTGGAAAGATACTTGGGTTATTGGTGAGTGTTAAGAAGGCTTAGTTATTTAAGGCAGGAAAGTTAAGGAGAACGCAGTTTGGATTTTTCTGCCTTTTAGAAGAGGAGAAATGATGGTGGTGACAAATGGCATAGTGGTTTCTGAGATCTGGAAGATCTGAGGTTGGGCTGCCTAGTTGTCTCATCTTTGGGCTATCGTATTGAACAAAAATCTTGATGAAGGATGGTCCTAGCAAAAAGGCCTATGAATAATAACAAAAACATTAAGCTAAGCCTGGCCAGTTGTAACATTAGGAGGGGAATGATGGAATAAAATGCCCTTCTCGGAGGGCAAGGATAAGAAAATGGGTGTTGTATGGTAGCTTGATATCATGAGCTGCTACACTACATAATCTGTAGAGCACTCTAGGTGCGGAGAGCTGTGGAAAAGAGGGCTTTCCTAGGTACTGTGGGTACTGCAAGCTGTGATGGCTAACCTACAAAGTAGGCTCTGGAATTACTGCTGGGCTGCTGGCACTGACTAGTGTCTAGGCTAGCATGGCTTTTTTTTTTTTTTTTTTTTTTAAAGTCTCCTCCCAAACATTTAGAGAGTATGGCATTGTGTTCTTGGTTCCTGGAGTAGGAAGGCTATGATATATTTCTAACCTTGCTTATTTCACACCCTAAGTAACCGTTTGCCTTTGCTGATCTGCTGTAACTTGGCTGAATACTGGAATGAGTTTGCGTTTTAAATGCTAGGACAGGGTTCTTGCTGCACTGTTAGATGTTAGCTCAGTTTCTTGCTTTCCTTCCTTGAGGTAAGTGTATATGAAGGAGAGAGAGACACACTTGGGATTAAAGAGTTCATTCACCTCTGTCTGTGCCATCAAAACCAGAAGTCAAGTAATAGGTTAAATGGAGTAGAGGCCACTCACAGGAGGCTAAGATGCATTAGGAGTGTTAAAATCCAGGTTGAATGTTTCTTCTTCTTCTGTAGACAAAAATAGCTTCAGCCTGCTTGAAATACAGGTATTCATGTGTCGCAAAATAGCTGTTCTGGGGGAGAAGAGGAGAACAACCTGCCCTTTACTCCTCACCTCTACTCATCATAAAGAAAATGAGCTATGAGTTAATATGTGTAAAATAGGTGGCTGTGCTGTGTATGAACAGAAACTTCAATGCCAGATAACTTGTGTCTGGATAATAGTCTTCTGCCTTTGGTGTCTGCAGTTTGGCTCCTAGAGCCAGTCTACCCCAGGGGTGGGCTGACTCCTGAGCTGGTGCGAGTGCTGCAGCTTGGCTGCTGGGAGTCAGGCAACGGCTGCTTCTCAGGGGCTCAGCCTGATTCCTGCATTCTGATAACTGGTGCTAATTCTCATCAACTCTAATAACTTCTTTAAGTTTTTCTCATCTGTGTAAACTAAGTCCTCAGAGGATCCCACAGTATTCCCGTAATTCTGCTTACAGGCAATTGTTGCCAGCAGCTATCGGGGTATTGTCTACTGGGCCACTTACAACAATAACCTCTAAACAATTTATGGTAGTGGAAAGGGTAACAGACTGAGGAAAAAAAGCCAAAGTATTTGTTAAACATTGTAGCAAGAGATGCCAAGAAGCTATTTAGTGCTGCACATTACTTCTTCATCACTTGATTATTTTACTGTTTCATTTCTATTTACATACCCCGTTGATTCTTTTGCATCTGGGTTTTGCACAATTCTTTCAATAACGTATGGTTCGGTGACTATAATTATAGGATTGTTAAAGTTCACATTTCACTATTCATCTTGTTATCTCCAGTAATGGAAGGTTGAAATAAATGCACATAATTACATGGTTGGTCCTAAATTATTTTTGTATTGCTGTCACTAGGACACACTTGAAAAGCAAAACTTATTTTCAGTGTTTTTGTGGTGGGGTCTCTCTGGCAAAATAAAAACAATACCTGCAGCTCAGCCCATCCGCTTTGGTATTCTGGTGTCTCTCTGTCCCTGCTGTTGAAAGCCATGAGTTTCATACCATTTCAAAATAGGAATGGATAGCTTACACTGTTGAAATGCCTACTTAGTGAATTCTAAGCAAAGGTTTTTGGACCTGATGTGTGCAGGTGTAGTTTACCTGCAAATGGCAGCTCTGTGTAAATGCCAGAGGTGAAACAGCCGTAGGGATTTTTTTTATTATTTAAAAGGTAGCAGAGTGCTGTGCCCTGAGATGACAAGGTTGAGAATGAAGAAAACACGAGCAAAGAGAACTCTTAACTTAAATTCTGTGCCAATTCTGTCATCCTTTGTCTAAGATCCCATACTTACTGTGTAGTGAGCACAGTGCTATACTTGTGCTCACTGCCCAGGATCAAGTCAAGAGCGTGTTTCTGTGCTGATGAACTGGGTCTGTAGTAGTTTTGTTCTAAGTGGGAGAGCAGAAGAGGGAGTGGGATAGAAATGAAGTTGATGTTTTACCAGTTCCGTTTAGCTTTAAATTTGCTTCATAAAATTACTTGCTTTTTTTGTGGGAATGGTCTTGAAAGCTTGCTCTGACTCCCAACATCAGTCTCTTGACCCTTTAGGAAGATGTAGAAAAGCTTTCTTTAGCTTGGATTCAAGCCCGTCGTGAGATATCTAAGATGATGTAATCTGTGGTCAGTGTAAAAGGAACAGTCTGTCTAATGCTGAGGTCTCTATGATTAGAATAGCTGATGTGTGTATGTATATATATTTTAATTGGAGACTGGATGAGTTTTGTGTAACTTGTCTTTTGAAATCAGCTAAAGTGTACAGGTTGGCAGCTTGGCCAATATATAATAATTATTTCCTGGCCTACCTATAGTTTTCCTAATACCTAAGGTAGACGTGGAAAAACTTGCTGCTCATGGGTTAAATCTAACATATAGCCCCTTTATAGGGTTATAATATGAGAATCCCCCTGAAACTATGAGAATTGACTTGCATCCTGGCATTCCAAAAGGATCACGTTTGAAATGAATGCTGAGCAGGAAAAGGTACCCCAGCCTTGGTTTAAAGTTACTGATAATTTGTTTGAGTATCGCATTTGTGCAAGGGAGAACTTAAAATGTCTTCCAAGAAGCAACGTGCTCTGACTACAGGAACAAAACACTTGTACTTTTTTAACACTACTTAGTATTTAGGGTTTTTTATCTACTTGTGAACACTTATGAGCCACTAAGTGGGCAGAAACTAATAGATAGTATTCACAGAAGAACTAAGGATATTCATAGATAATTTGTAAGCAGAAAAAGTCCTGCATAAAGTCAATAAGAAAACAAACAGTATCCCCTGATGAATGGCAGCAGTAATGTATGGTGAATGCTGCAGGAATCGGTCTGAAAACAGACCACAGACTAATCCCGGCCAAGCATCTACTGAACACATGCAAGTAATGTATAGATTGGTGAACAGGCAAACTCTTGGCAGAACTTGGAAGTTTTCATTATGAACCTTTCTAATGAAAAATAATTCAAGTAAAACGATGACCTTTGCACTACATGGTCAAAAAGGATAAGGTCAGTGGGTAGTTTAGTGTTAACCTAGTCCTTAAAACAAGGACTACATCAAAGTGACACCTTATCTGGGCTGTGGAAAGACCATGGAAGTTTCTTAGTAGTGAGAGATGTTTCCTAGCCCCAGCAGAAGGTGGACTAGCTGGATGTTAGGGTGACAGGCACTTGGTTCCGCACTGAATATGTAATTACGCTCTGCTGTAAGTTCGCTTCCCTTGTTTGGAATCATTCGTATCACTTGTTGTTCAAACCTCTAACTCCAGTTTATCCACCCTAATTCTTTAGGGCTGCTGTCAATTGCCTTACAAGCTGCTGTGAAAGGATGTGGAAAAGCTGAGCTGGTCACAGACTCACAGATGAAATTCCCCCATCTCCTGCACATTATGTACAAAGTAGCCTGCTGCTTTTGTGTGTATGGACTGAGGAAGGGTGTGGGGGAAAATGTGGGAGGAATGATAGAGCAGGTAGCTTGCTGCCTCCAGAGATGGTTGCTGCGAGTGGCGCCTGTGCATCGCCCTTTGCTGGGATAGAAGCCAAAACCCAAGTCATGTCAAATCCTCATCTGGTGTGGAGCTGGGGGTCTTTGTTGGCTGAAGTCCATAAACTGTGGTTTTCTTCCCCCACAAATAAGATTTCTTCTTTTATTTAAAATGTGGTAGAGATGGGCCCACATGTGAGATGAGTTTTGTCATCCTGAATCTGGAGGTGATCTAAATTAATATAAACTATCCCTTGTAGCTTCCAGGGGACCATTGCAAACTATCCACTGCATCCTATAGGCTTGCATATAGCCTGGCTTGGGACTGCTGAGTTTGACTGTCTTGCTTTGGAATGAGTTTCTGCTGTGTAGTGAGCTAACGTCCTGCCTCAACAGTATGTTTATTTGAAAGTAAGAAGGAAGCATGTGAAGAAACCCCCCTCACCAAGGTAAATACACCCCGTAGCATGCAATATCCAATTGTTCTTCTCCTGGGGTAAGGCTACAGTCCTTGTTTGGTGGTTGAAGCAGTTGCCAGGGCAGCTTCCCACCTCTTGCAGCAGCTGCTCTCTGGTCCTTTGGGGTCCAAGTCCTGTGGCCTCTTGTGCTGAACAGTAGAGGCTGCTCCAGGATTTTAGTAATCCTGTGTTATGACTCACAGTCTCTGGTTCTTGTGGCTTCTGATACAACAACCAGAAGCCTGGTTCTGGTACTTATGTTCTTGAGAAGCAATAAAAGTAACATATGGAGCTGCATACCATCTTTCTTACCTGCTATGGATTCCTTCTTCCTTCCTCCTCCTCAGTGGCAATAACTGTTTCATGCAGTCTTCAAGCTACCCACAAATTTAGGATGGCTAACTGTGAAGACAGACTTCCATATGTTATCTCAATGATAGACTTCTCTCTGCCTTGTGGCATGCTCCCCTGCATGTCTTTTTCTTTTGAAGAGGAATGACTCCCAAAAGTGAGGAGAAAACGCGCAGAGCAAACACGTTTCATGTCTGTCCCTGGATCCCTTTTATTTATCTTCCTTCTTTGCAAAAGATGTCAAAGGAGTGCTTGTTATTTCTGGACATCTTGGGGAGAGTACTTTACTTTTATGTTTCAGTTACCAGACTTATATGGCACATTATGCAAGCCTGCTCTCCCTTCCTCCCACCTCAGCAGGCCTGCCAGGTGAAAGATTAGGTTTGGTTATTTTGTGTCCTTCTTTGATGTGCCAGTAGTGTTTTCAGAGCTCTAAAAAAAAAATACTCTGCACGTATGCCCATACTGTTTAAAGTGAGATTTGGATTTGTCTGGATGCACCTCACCTAGTTAACTTTGCTGTTGGCATCACCACTGTTCTGATTGTGTGGGGCACCCTAGGTTTTATTCTAGCCTTTGAAAAGCATCCATCCAGATTATGAAACCAGGTAGTTAAATTTGACAAAACTTAGATGGTTTCCCAGACTTTTAAAAAGGAGAGAAATGGACAGTAGTTGCCTAAAGAAGGCAATGCACAGCTTCTTGTCCTCTGAGAAGCAACATTGGACTTGTTCAGAGCCAGCTGCTTGGATGCTGCCATAGCTATAGTGCTGACAGCATCTAACAGAGCCAGCTGGTGGTTGATATTAGATTCCATCAGCTTCAGATCTGATGACACAACTAAGATACCTCACTGTTAACTGGGCAGGGAGAGTTGGTTGAGCTGGGGAAGGTAAAGCTGGACAGAAGTTGCATGATATTGAGGAGAAAAACTGTTATACAGACTGAGGGTGAACAAATGCAATTAACTGTCAGTCTCATTTGCACTTGCTGTGCAGATTCCAGTTCTTTCATGCATTGAATGAATCACTCGTTACTAGCAGGTTTTACAGCCTGCACCCTCCTGAGACATCGGAGTTGGTATGTGTTTGTTCAGGTTACTGTGACAACTACTATAGCAGCAGCCCAGGTGCACATCACAGTACCAGCCTGTGCGCTGGATGACTTTTGCTCAAATTTGAAAGGCTTCTCCTGTAGTGCCTGAATAAAACTTACAATGTTTCAAAATGCTCAACTATTAAGTTACACTCCTGTGGTTTGCCATATCATATTTAAAGATGTCACAGATGTTGGCTTTGGCATTAATTGTTTTCTTTTCCAAATCAATGGAGTTTAGTAATGATGTGCTGATGAAATTTGTTTGGAAGCTATGTAATGGGGTAGATAATTTACCAGTGCCTGTCAGCTCTCTCTCACATTTTCCTTCTCCCCATAACCCCCACGCTGTTCCAAGTTGCCAAGTGTACCTCACCATGAAGCATCCCTCTGCACGCACATGGCTCCATGTGCTTGGCTCTGCTGAAAACCTCAGTTCTTGCGCTCAGCATCCCTGATGGTTCTGGTATGGTTTTTCTCAGTGGGTCTAGAATTTGAAGCATTCTTTGACAGTTAAAACATGGGCTCCTTAGACAAACTGTAGGAGTTTGCTTCAGTCCTGACCTCAAGCAACATGACTGCTGACATGTCCAGCTTTGCTAGTGTGCTTCAAGCTGAGCCCGTGTCCCCCCCCCGCAGAGGCCCATGGTGCTCCCTTCTCATAACTGCTGCTGCCTGCATCTTGCTGAAAATGAAATGCACTAATGAAAATCTGTGCATTGCTGTTCTCTGAGAGCTTTCCCAGTTATACTAAACTGCATCCTAGTTCTGTGGCATAGACTAATGTGTTCTTGGGCTCCTTTGAATTTGTCTCTTTCCTGTTTCATTTTAGTCTATGAACCAAAGTTAAACACAGGAGTTAAAGGCAAAGGTCTCTTCAGTGTTGCCCCCCCTATTTTTTTATCAAGTTAGAGACTTCACACAATGTTGCAAAACGAATTGCAGTAAAAGTTTTTATTTTATTTAAGAGCATCTGTTTTCCTGTTTAGATTTCATGATTGCACGATTCTCACTGCTGTGCCTATGTAAGGGTTATAGACATTGCCAAAGATGTATTGGCTTAATTAGGGCTTTGAATCTCATTTCCAAAGGAACCAGTGTGAGGCTGTTGCTTAATATTGAATGCTATTCTGGCATCTGATGCTGAAAGTGAAAAAAAAAAAAAAAAAAAAAAAAAAAAAAAAAAAAAGGGTGGGGGGGGGGGGGGGGGGGGGGAGGTGAGTAGGGGGCAAGGCAAAACAAATTCAGAGTGGCCAGTTCAGCATTGCTCCTTTCCATGTATTTCTAGCATGTTGTCTTGAATGTCTTCCATCACATATTACTAACAAAAAGATCCCTCAAAAGAAATAATCTTCGGCATTCAAACTATTTGCTATGCTTAATATCATCCTTTTCTTCTACTTGAGAGTTATTTAAGATATTCTTTGACTTTGTTTTTGCACACTTCAAATCTTTGCAAGCAGTTACATCCACAGTGTGTTAAGCTAAGCTTTCTCCTTTCCTGAGCTCTGTTGCTGCTATTTTCTTTGTCCCATGCCATGATCTTGTGCAAGCTACCTCTTTTTTCTTCCTTGCCTATGTGTTCCTCTGAGTCATATAAGCGTAATGATACTTGTCCTCTCTTTGCGTAGTGCTCTTCTATTTACAGATAAAAAACAGCATAAGAACCAAATGTTTCTGTGGCTGAGAGAGGTACGTTTTCTTCTGCTAAGTAGTAGGTAAAAACCTGTGTTCTGTTGTCTGGAAGTGCCGCCACGCTCACTGCCAGGGTGATTTGGACAACTTAAACGAGGATGGTCTGTGCTCTAACTTCTTGTTGAAAAATAGTCTGACCTGTTTATCTCTGAAGAAACCCTACATGTTATCCACTGCTCAGGAAAGTGCTCCAAAAACATACCCAGCTTATCATTCAGCGTAGGCCTGTCTGGATGTGTTGCAATGAGCTTATGCCAGTGTTGGAGAAGAAGCAGGGAAGCAAAGGTGTTCTGCTGCAGCCACCATGATCCAGAACGAGCAAGCCACGCATCATGGAGCACTGGGCCAGTCTGGTGCTGTGCCTGGCCTGATGTTCCTTGGTCTAGAAAAAATAATGCGGAATGTGAGAGGTGTTCTTACCTCAAGGATAATAAGGATTTCTTTTGTTGATAGTGGTTCCTTGCACAAATGAGTTTCTGAGTCAGCAGCTGCATAACTTAATTTGTGGAACTACCTTATGCTGGCTTTCTACATCTGTGTATGTAGGGTGGGGAGGGGAACCATTAATTCTCTTCCTTGGCATGTCATGTCACACAGCTTGGTGCAAGACCATCACAGATTGTGCATCTGAAGTATTCCCCTGGCGTAAGACACTGACACAAATAAGTCAATCACTGGCAGCACAGTGTCCATCTAAGTTTTAGTGCATCCTTGGCTCTGAAAGCCTGCAAGCTCAGCAGGGAGCTTAAATGGAGATTTCAAATGGCTGGAGCCTGTCCTTTGTGGATACTGAGCCACTAAATGTAACCATGCCCAATTTGATGCAATTAGTGCTCTCAAGCTCAAGAGAGGTAAAGGGTGGAAGTGGAGTGTGCAGGCAGAAGTATGGGTGGCTAGTGCTGATGGATGGAATAAGGAAGAAAAGAGATTTAAAAAAAAAAAAAAATTAAAAAAAATGGAGGGGCAGCTGGGTAGTAAGGTACCCCAAGAATGTGTGCTGGACTGGGCACAAGATGTCAAGGAAGATGAGCTGTGTGAATCTTAGGTTAGAATGGCATCTGAAGAAAGGGAGGGTTAAATAAATGTAGAAGGAGATGGCTGATAATGTTGTAAAAAGAGTAAGATCTGAGGTTTTGCTTGGGGAAGGGGGGAGGTACTCAGGTTTTTTTCTTTTATATTATTCCCTGACAGGGATAGAAGGGATTGTTTCTGACTAGAAGGGAGGTGCTACCAGGTGTGGGTGGGTGTGGAAGGCATCAAGAAGAGCTCTTTCTGCCTTCTAAGACTGAGACAAATAAGGCATTTTAGGGTGAAAACTGGACTGGAACAGAAAAGGCATGTTAGCAATAGGTATGTAGCCCACAGGAGAAAAGGCTGGCTTGGCTTACCTCTGCTCTGGTAGCTCCCACTTCTTATTTCTTGGTTAGTTAATGTTTGTAAATGTGAAGTGTCCTATAAGTGCTAAGTATTATTATGGATACTAAAATTGACCATAAAACCTAATATAGAGAAAAGTAAAGCACGTGCATTTAGCTACATAAGCAAAGCAGTTCCTGACATCCATTGACTTAACTTATGTCACCGAACAGAAACTGCAGTAGTTGTGCTGAAGTAGATGTGATATAATGGAGTTTTAAAATTGGGTGGTATTTATCTTGGAGACAGCTGTAGCTCATCAGGGGAGAAATGGTTTATTGAGTCAGTACGTGCACGGGGACATTGAAATCAATTGTTATTTACCTGGTAATGAATAACTGTGATGAACCAGTCAAATCTGTTATGGAAAGTTTTATCACAGGCTTTAAAAAAGAGGGAAAAAAAAAAAAATCCTGGTCTGTCAGAGACTTTAACGTTTTGTTTTGCAGTGCTGTGATTCTGACCTCAGGTGCCTGGCATGTCTCTGCTCTGAAGAGTCTATTTTGAACTTCAACATATGGTCCCAGCAGCATATCCCTGTCATGTGGCCCACTAGCACCAAGTGCAGTTACTTATGGAGAAACTGCCTCTCCCCACACTTGCGTGTGCCAGGAGACCAAGATCTTTTCATGGAAGTGCAGTGGAACAGAGCTTGCAAGCTCATTACCTGATTTTTATACAGTCTGGAGAGCATAAGCTTTGTTATCAACCAAAATAGACTTTCAGCTAACTGGTATCTTACCTGTATCCCTGGATAATGCTATATACAGCATGTGAGAAATACAATATCAGGAGGAAATATTTTTTCTAAAACAGATTGGGTAGTGCTGCGGTAGGAAAAATCCTTATTTTAATTTTCTTCCAGCCAGCATCATCATCGAGTTGCTGCTTCTATTAGAAATGTCTGCTTTCTCAGGGGTATTACTCGCTTATACTGAAGCAGTTTCCCAGGTTAATGATATAGTTTAGATAAGTGCAATATTTCCTTCTGTTTTTTTCTTTAATTTCCTGCCTTTTTGTGTTGTTTAATCTTGTTTCCAAAACACACAATATTTCAGTATCTGATACATTTCTGTGTAGAAAAACAAACTGTCATCAGAAATATCTAAGCTCAGTTTTATTTTTTGCTCCCAGTTTAAAAACTGATTGATTCAAATTGTTGATAACAGGTATTGAACAAATCGAAAAGGAGTCAGGTATGTGTTGTTTATCCCTACCATACAGGTAATTCTTGCTCAGGAGGCCACCAACTTCCCTTGTCCTTATTCCACATATGCACAGCTGCCTTCAAATGTGCACGGAGAGATGTCCTATCTCTGGGCATTGTCTGGCCTCTTACTGAAAGGTTCAGCAAAAGTGCTAAGTGCAGGGAAGGTTTTTGTGCAGTGAAACTTTTCTTTTTTCTCTGAAGATCTGGACTGAAATTTGCATGGTTGAATCCACAAGGATAGTTTTACAGGTTCCTTATTTGCCTTTCAATTTTTAAAAAGTGTAATGTTTCACAACACAACTAATGTTTTGGGTTTTTTTTTTAATTTTTATTTTATTTTGGTTTTTTTGAAAGCCTGCATAGAATAACTTTGAAAATGTGAACTGGACCTCAGATAATCGTTAGCGTGTCATCTTTTTGAAGCACTGGCTTGGACTGGGAGCTATTTCTGAGATAAGAAGTAGATGTAAATCCCTCGCAACAACTGTTCACTGCTCAGGGAGACTTCTCAGCTGGAATGTTGTCAGAGGAGCATTACAGCAATTTTCACATAATCATACCCTTGAGTGTCTACAGTTTGTATGTATTAGGGAGCTGGAAATGTGTGGTACTGTTGAAATGGAGTCAGTTTACCATTGATAGACTCTCTTGAGCAAAGTCATGGGCATGGTAGGAGTTGTCAGGGATTTGAAACCTATGAAAGGCTTCTGAGCAATGTGCATGATTTCTGGTTGTGTGTTTGATTTTGGTGTGGGTTTGGTTTTTTTCTGTCTTGAACAACAGGACTAATGCATGTCTATGGTGCACTCTAACTTTATTTCCAATATAGCTGGATGTTCTAAAATCGCTTTACAATCTGTACTACGTAATGAGAGGGAGTTTTTCTTAACCAATCACTGAGGTACAGCTACATCTAGGGAAGCAGGGTTTTTTTGTGAGGTGTACATCAACAATTTATTCAACTGAGATGTTTTAATAAGAAAATGACATTATTGTGTCCTCTTTGAGTTCAAAATGAGCCAAACTCTGCTCTTCTGCTGATGAAGGCATCAGGATGTTGTTCTGTGACAATGTAAGCCAGCCTCAAGTGAAGACTGCTGCTACGAGCTTCTGGCCTTATGCTGGTGCTGCCATTGGAATTCAGGTGAAAAGGTGAAGTGTTATCTGTTAGGCCTTAAACCGCCAAAAGTGAACAGAGCCCCCAAAAAAGCAACTTTTCTGTTTTTAGATGGATCAGCACTCTCAACTGGTCCATCTGCCCTGTGATGAAATGACAGCGTGGGGTCTGGAGAGGTGAAGACTGCGCAGTGGGAGGAACACTGAGACTACAACAGCCGAAATTTAAGTTATCTCATGCTTTTGGAGAGCATCAATCTCATGTTTTGTTACTGGGGCTTGGCTTTACAAAAGGAGACAATTGGTGGCAATGAAGAGCAGCTTATTTTTTAAAAGGCAAAGGCCCTGAGGTGATCTACTGTGAGCCATAAAGAACACTCTGAACACTGTTCACAATTTCTGTGAATACTGTTCCCAGCTTATCAACTGTCTTGACTGGCCTGACTGTTTTGAGCTCATCAAGGTTGGGAGCTGACATATGACTTAGTCATTCACCATCATGGACAAAGCCATTGTCAGTGCAGTGTAATGTCACTGTGAGAACAATGTCACTGATTCATGAGGTGTTTGGGGATGTCTTTAGGGGCATTGATTTCAAGTTCCATTTCAAAGTGAGGTTTGGAAAATGTATATGTGTATGGCAAAAATGCTTCTGTGTGTGCGGGAATACATGAACCTTTTGAGGAAAATGAACTAAAAACTTAGCTTTCATGGTTCTCAAGAGCTTTTCTTTCTGGAATTTCTCTAGTCCTGCTAAAAGCAGGATAGTCCTTCCATCATGTGGGTGGAAAGACCTTATTAGAACAGCTGAGATGTCAGCTAGCTCCCTGAAAACGTAGCTGTAGATGTTGCACTCGGTGTATTCATTAATATAGTCTGGAGAAATTATTAAATGTTTAATGCTCAAGTGAGTCAGTGGCTTGAGGTATGGAATCTGAGACACATCTGAACAGTTTCTGTTCACTTTAATAGACGAAGGGCATTTTAAATTGAGCTCTAGCTCACAGGAGGAATGAGGCTATTGGTAGGAGTTAACCAGTGGGTTAAGGCAGATACTGTGAAGTATCTAGTACTGACAACCATCAAAGGTAGAACATCAGGGTAGATGGAGTGTAGATCTGGCATGGAATGCCTCTTCTTCATATATGCCAATTAAAAACTATCATTAATAATTACTTTAGTATTACAGCAGTGGCAGTTCAAATAACTCCTAGCAACTGCTTGATTTGTTATACGAATTAGAACAAAGATGGTCCTTGTGCCAGGAAGTCCGAAGTCCAGTTCTAAAACAAGAAACAGATCGGGGAGTAAAAAGGGGAAGAGAAGATCAAGTTAAACCAGGCTTCAGTTCAGAGAAAGCTTGGCTTATTCTTTATTTTCATGAAGGTGCGGAAATTCCTGCAATGATTGTCACAAATATGTTACACTTAACCAGTCTGTATAAAGTGTATGATGTAAGGCACTTAATATGATTGAATTCCTGGAAGGAAATATGGAATATGTAAAGACTAAAGATTATGACAAATATTGCATCATTCAGCTGCTGAAGTTCTGTACAAGGAAGGAGATCCTGACTCATGTGAGCAAGAAATTGTTCTTAATGTGAGCAAAAAAATTCCAGAAATCTATTTCAAGATTGTAGTGATTGTAGTTCTGAAAAATACTGTTACTTCTCGGTAAGTTTTCGTAATGGAAATAAATTCTGGATTTTCTACTATTTGGTCACCTCTTTCTGAAGTATGTGATCTTTTATTAGTCTTAAAATCAGTCTTCTCAGTGTGTACAAAAAACAAATTCCGAAAGGTAAATTTACAAGCCATATTACTCTAGGGATTCAGGTGAATAAAAAATACTGCTTATTAAACTAAAGAGATCTGGAAGGTCTTATTTACCTTAATAACGAGGTCTATTAAACATAAACCATCAACAGCATGAAGATTTAGTGAAGAAAAAAAAAAAATAATCTCTCAAGTGAGGCTTCTCTAGGGAAAGTTTGTTTCTTGTTGATCCATATTCTTTTGCTGCACTTTTTGCTTTCTGCTTCTCTGTGAAGGTTTCTGTTAAGAGAGCTAGCTCTGGAACTGGAAGGGCAGCAGGCATTTCAATGCCTAGATTGCCACTTGAAAATTTTGGAAATTTAAACTACAGTTGAAACGTAAACATTGTAGAGATGCTACTGAATTATGAAGGATTTCCAGCTTTTTCTGTAGCTGACAATCCTCTGTCTGTAGCAAAGTCACGAGATATTTTTCATTAGCTGCATCAGCAATCTGATACTGTATTACCATAATATGCCTGCTCTCAAATTAGAAGGACTACTATCTGTGGGCTCCATTTGTTGGCTAGTAGAGCTTCCTCTTTCCTTATTCTGAAGAGTAAAGGATGGGAATGTTCCCATCTTTCCATGTATAAATAATTTTGCTTTTTAACCATGCCGTATGTATGATCAACTACTGTGGTGTCTGAGTGTGTCATACTCCACTGAAGTCAGCTGGAAACTTGCCACATTACAGATGTCTGTTAGGTCTGTGGAAATAATAACCTTATGGGAGAATCTTCTGTAAGGAGGTTCCTTTTTCAGCCAACCTAACTGAAGGACCTAACTTAGGCATTGAGCTAGGTGGCTAGGCCAAAGGCCAGAGTAATTTGGGTTCTGTCTGTTTGTAAGCTGTAACCTAGGAGCTTTTCCTTATATTAGGTGCTTAACATTAGGTGGTGCATATGTCCCCATAAGCATCTGTTACTGTGAGCAGTTACGTACCCTTTGTTTGTAGGGAATTGCATCCATAAAACCAGCAATGGTGTTGGAGAATCAACAGCCCATTCAGAAGGAAATCTGAGAAATGCTGTTTCCCCACTGCCTGTAAATGTTTGGAGGCTCCCAATTGCTGTCTTCACACAACGACATCAGAGAAGTTGCTATTTCATACGCAGCCCTTCTGCCTACCATCCCTTAGCTCAAGAGAACAATCATCTCTATTTTTGTTTGCTTCCTTGAAATAGCGTGGACAGATTGATACTTGTTCCTAAGTTATAAATGTTTAACAATTCAAAATGAGACTGAAGAAAAAGTAAACAAGGAGACCCATGGTGGGGGGGGAAAAACCCAAACCAAACAAAAGCCTGTTTGTCTTTTCAATGACTGAAATTCAGTTAAGTATTGGTACGATGTGGTGTGTGACCTGGGGGAGTAGGAGCAGCTGATGGATGACCTTGTAATGGTTTCTGGATCCTCATAGCTGTATTTAGAAAGCACTGTAGAATATGAGTAAAAGGAAGAAAAACGAGTGTATAAAAGAGCAGAAGAGTGGAAAAAGGGAACAGGAAGCAAGACAAAGTAGGGGAAAAGAAGATGAGGAGAGAGGCAACAGGGCAAAGGCTGGGAATTAAGAACAACTAAGGTTATGTGCTGGTAGGCTGTGAAATGTGTGTGTGGGAGCAGAGGAGAGTGAGAAAAAAGAAAGAAAATGGAAACAAAAGCGCTGGAGTGGGAGGAGAGGTTATTTCATTTGCTTCTGACTTGTTTAGGCATTAAACCAGCCAAGCTTGTATTTTTCTAGGCATCCCCATTCAAGAGGGATGAAGAGAGTACTGGTTGCCCACTTCCCTGGGCGCAACCCTGGGCATGGGCAGTGTGGCAAAGCTGGGCAAATCAAACCCGTCAAAGGTAGAGAGGTGATTCTATGGAGCTCCAGCTTTGGGAGCCCACGAGCATCGCCGCTGTCTCCCTGGGGAGCCATAGGATAATCCTGCAAAGGGGAGGATGGCGGGAAGTTGTCATGGAAACGGAGGGCCTGAAAGATTAACTCTGAGCGGCAACAGGCCAGCAAGGCAGCCTAAGTAGGATTTATAGCACATTATAGTGTGAAAAACAGGAGAAAATTACTGTAAAGGCAGGAATTATAGCACAACAGAACATATCATCTCTGAGATCCATCTTGCTAATTAAAACAGCATACTCTGTGGTGGAGCACGCGATAAGCCTGTTAGCCTAAATGGGAAGATGTTATCAATACTTCATTATAAAGTTTATTGTCTTTAAAGTAACTATGGAGGAGGGAAGTGTGGAACCTGACTAACCGATGCCACTCTCTGTCCACTCCATATACTTAATAAATATCCATTCACTGTTAAGTCTTAAATCTCTGGAATGTTTTTTGCTTCTTGAAATTTTCCAGCTGCAAGTCAATTTGCGTGTGTTTGTGGGGTAAATAAGGAGCCTAAGGGGGAAAAATTGTGACTGTGTATGGAGGGGCTGGCTAAGCAAGTTTTAGTATCTTTCCCTTACTGAAGTCACTGAGTGTGTCACCTGAGTTTAAAAAGAAAAAAGGGGGAGGGGGGCAGATGTTTCCAAAATAGGCCTCAGTTTTGCACAGTTCTAGTACCTCTTAACTGAGGATCTCAAATCTCATAACATGCCTGGTGAGACTTGTATGGACAGATTCAAGGTCATGAAGTAAATCAATACCAGGGCTGTAAACTAGCCACAACTTTTTTCTGACCATGAAGCAATGTCTGTCTAGTCATTAGAAGAATTTTCCTTATTTCTTAACATTATTGCATCCTTTCTTCAGCCTTATCCCTACAGTAATCAAAAAACCACTGCTTGAGCTTTGGTGATGTTAGTCCTAATTGGCCTGACAATTCCTGTGTAATAGCACACGTGTAGAAAGTTTGAGTGAACAGTGTTTAAAAAAATTAGCAGCTGCTGCAATCTAATCCATGTAGTACATCATAATAGCTGAACAGGAGATGAAAAGCCCTAGGACACTTCTATTCAATGAAGTAATTAATATTCTTGTTTGAATATCAGAATACTATTTAAGGAAGAAATAGAAAAAAAACCTGAAGCTCAGTTGTTGACACATCGACTGGTGTGTTGGAAGTGCTTTCATATTACAGAATCTGAGGCAGTGTGTCTTATGATGCTGGCTTTTAAGCATTTTAGCACATTACAGTATCGCAGCAATGTTTAAAAATAACCTAAAAAACTCGTACTTCATCAGCTTTGAATCCTTAACTGCACTCAGTCTCTCTCTCATTTCTTGCTTCTTACAGTTTTCTTTACGTCTTTGTGCACAATGTTTTGCTCCGAGGAAGGCTGTGAAAGGATTGGCGTAGGCAAACTGAGCACCTTTAACGATGAAAGTGAAAAAATTGTGATGATGGCTCATGGCAAAGAAATTTAGCAGCCTGTTTAGTCTTCATATCTCGCAGCCAAAGCCCTTCTGCCTACTTCCCTTTTGCTGGGAGGAGAGGCTTTGCAGGTAGAGGACCTTTCCTGGGCAGACACAAGCAATCACTGGGAAGTTGAGGATGGTTATTCGTGTCCAGGTCTGAGGTGCTGTGTGGCTTTTCAAGGCTGTTAAGGTTTGACTACTCTGCTCTTCCTCTCGGTTGCCGCCTTTGTACAATGCCCTTCAAACACTTGATCTGCCTCAAGGAGCAACATCAACAGCAGATTTCAAGTTTTGTTTCAAGAGGTCCCGTGGCACTTCAAGAACTGTGCTGCTAGACTTGGTTAACTTTGAATGGTAATTACTATAGCATTTATCACTTAATTTATTGTCTGTGATAGATGCAGTAGGAGTTGAGAAATTTTACAAGAATTTCAAGAGGTCTGTCTAGTCGAGACCTCTAGGTTGCATAGATCTTTGTCAGATTATGAGATCAGTTGAAATGTGAAACACATGCAAAACATCTGAACCTGAAGTAAAAGCTTCTAAAGAAAAAAATTAGTTCATGGATCATAATCAAACCCAAGCAAAGTTATAGGACATGGTTTGTTGATACCTGCTGTGTGTCCACTATAGCACATTAAAGGACTGAATGGATAACTCCTTAGTGAAGTATGTACACTTCCTCTTAATACTGATTTCAAAATTTCTTTCAGAGCTTCTAGCAGGCTTTGATTTCATACTAGAGATGTGTTCCTCTTGCCAGTTGCGGAAATAGAAATGCATTCCCTAATGAAGTTTAAAGTGCTCATGATCATTTTTTGAACAATTGCAGCTTGTGACTACTGGGGAACGTGCTGCCTAAGACTTTCTAACCATGTGGATTTTTCTACCTGTGGTTTCTGCCAGTAAAGCAACAGTAAGCTTTCTGTCCCTGTCTGCTTTCTCTAATGGCATATTTTTCTTAAGTTAAAGCTCAAATGTCATCTAAAAATACTGTATGTAGCCAGTCTGAAATACCAGGAGCTGTGATTGGTAGGGTGGATCTTGTGCACCAAGTAAGGGTGTACTTTGTTACATTACCTTTCAATGGGACAAAAATGCTTTGTATAGAGAATGGTACAGATGCTGCCATAGCATCTGTGTCTGCGTTGGGAATGCCATCCTCCCAGACACACTACTTCAGGAAAAGAAAAGAAAGGCTGTGTTGACAGGTTCAAGTGGGCTGAACAACAGCTGAAGAGGAAAGTGGGAAAGAAAAAAATCACCTGTTGAACTTAAACATTTTAATGCTAGATGAAGCTCTTGAGGCATCTGTGGGTCAGTGCTTCTCTAACTTATTTTGAAAGTAACATAACCATTGAAGTTTAAAGAATTTAAACAATCCAAAATAAACTGTCTTCTATTCTACTCTTCTTCAGTACTGAGGAGGTAGAGAGAACAATAAGTGCATAGTACAGAAAAAAAAATTTATACAGAATTGTAATCTCAATATTTGTAACTTTCAAAAATTTATTAATGATAAAAAAGGAGGGGGAAGAGATGCAGTAAATCATTTTTTTTTAATCCCTTTCTGATGGCTTATGATCTGAGAACACTTGGTGACCCACATACTGAGTTAGGTTAGTATGTGTCAGGTTACTTTTTTTTTGCAAGAATAATGTAGGGTGGTGGTGCTTTTTGCATGGGATTTAAAAAGAGTTGAGTATTGAATGTTTAATGATTTAGTATTTGATACTGTCTCCTTTAGTATTGGGCAGTGTTTAGATCTTCTTGGCAGCAATACCAAGTTAAACACTCCACTGCTGGCTATTGCTTTTGCCTGGAGGGTGTTGACTCTGCTGTGCAAGTTCG
>NW_009203475.1:0-10207 GCF_000690835.1 Fulmarus glacialis | reverse complement strand
TGAAAAATAACTCAGGAAAACAGTTTTGTGGTCTGGTTCACTCCAAATAGCTGTGTCAGCACAATGGAGACAAAAGCAGGGGGCACAAATGTAAACCCTCACCCCTGACAAAGGGGATGGAAAGCAGATATATTGTGGATATGTTGTACTTGGCATTAATGCCAAAAGTACTGCTGTGACTTTAATATTAGTTTCAGCTATATGCTCCCACTCTTCACAGGATCTGTAGCGAGTAGTCTTATTGTTGTGAGGAGAGCCTGGTTGAATCCTCTTCTTATTGGAATATTTTACAAGGTCACTGTGTGTATGAAATCATTTGTCATCTAGGTATTGATTAATATACAAGCAGATTGATAAGAGATGGATGGATAAAGTAAGCAGCTGGAATAACTGAAGCCTAATTTCCTTAATCTTTTTCTTCAAGTCTTACTTTTTGAGCAGTTTTTATTATCGACCATAGTTGTTGTAGGTGCTTGAAAGTTTGAGCCGTTGCTTTCAGTGAGAGCTTTCCATGGTATAGTACAGAGGAGAGCCCTCAGGGTTTGTCCTGAAGGAGATCCAGTTGGCAAGACAGTTACATTAACAACCTGCAGCCCATGCTGTCTGCTTCGCAGTCAGGCAGCAGCTCATGAAAGCATATGCAGCATCAGCAGAGATTGTAAAAAATAACACAGCCTCTTAGTGAGTCATCAAAGGCATTGCACAGATTTTGCCCACTTAATAGTTGGTGGTTTGTGTGTTGTGTTTTTTTTTTTTCCAAGGGGCATTAAAGCATGCCAAAGTACTGTGTCTGAGTGCTTTGGCCATGACTTTTTCTTTGTATTTTTAGGTGAACCTTTTACAACTATAATTATTTCTAGAGGGCTTTCTGTTTGTTTAGTATTCTAGTAAAGTCAGAAGATCAGAGCATGATCCCTCTTTGGGAAGGGCAGGCAGGTGCTGCTGAAAAGAACATTTTCTTGGTCTATTACAGTAACCAAGTAGCAGAATATGTGTGTCTGCATGTTTCTAAAATTTCTTACTTATTTACCTCGCTATATATGTAGAAATAATTATCTATAGATCTTCCTTTTCCTTTCCTCCCAACCCTACTCCTTTATCCCCTCAGTCGGCCCCCAGTTCTTCACTGTTCTCTTTTTCCCTGTGTACTTTTGTTGTTTATCACTCTTTCTGCACCCTGTTCGCCTCAGAGAACAAGGCTTTTCCAAAATTGATAAACTTGACTGGCCCTTGCTAACTACTTGCTGCAGCCAGCACCAAGCATTCATGCTGCTTCCAAGTGGTACCATTTGGACAAGTACATTTATTTTCCTTTGATGCTTGTCGTGTGAGAAAGCATGCAGTTGTGATGTCCTGGGGCTGCACCATAGCACTAGATGGACAGTACTTCATTAACCATTTGCTGTACTTCTAATATCCACTAATGAAGGCTGTAATAGATTAGTTGAAAGAGGAGAAGTGATTCAAAATGAAGTGTGGTGCTATGTTTTATTTTGCTGTCAGCATCTTGCATGTGTGCTTTTGGAGTGAAAGGGAGAAAAAAAGATATTGAATTTTCAGATTTAGATTTGTACACTGAAAACTTGAAGAACACTTTCTGATTAGCATCCTTGCTGTCTTGGGCACTTTTTTGAGTAGAGGCGTAATTAACTGTGTAGGTTTGGAACATCCATTAAATGCTGGTGACATGAATGCCAGTGTGATGAAGGAAACTGGAACAGCTGGAACAACGTGGTTAAATTATAGCACTTTTCAAAGTCTTTTATACCATGTGATAAACAATAGAAAGGCTATTGTTTTCTTTAGAAAAGTGTATGGGATGGTAAGAAGAAAACCCTGTGGAAGCCATGGGTGGTCTTTTCTGTGCAAAAGAGAGAAGTTCTATGTAGCAAATAGCCTTCCCTGTTAGATCCTCGTTTAGCACAAACTTTGTCGGAATGCTCTTCAAAATGTGGCACTAACTCTGTGCATTTGGTTTGTATGTAACATAGGCAAAGAGACAAGTATTTAAAAGGGAGTACTTGTCTGTTCCTTTTGCTGCCCTCAAAGTAAATAATCCAGTTTCTGTTTAGTTAACTCATTTTACTACCTCTAAATTACCCTTAAATTTCCAGTATGGCCAAATCTGGCCTGTTGGGTGTAATACAGCAATGTTCCCATGAGGGTAGAATTGGAACATCTTCCCTCTGAAAAGTGGTGATGTAATTATGTTATTTATGTGTAAGTATATTGTCCTTCTAGTACGCTGTCACGTTTGAAACCAATTGAAATCACAGGGAAGTGCAGAAATCTCAGTCAGATCATTAAATCTGCTTTGTGCAGTTTTCACAATATATATATATCTGGAGAAAACCAAGTCAGTTAAATTATGTTTGGGGAGAATGAACCAGAAATGCTCCATACTGTACTTTCTATTCTATTGAGTTAAAACAGCTGTGATAATTATAGTGGTTCCGACTCTTGGTGTACATCTTGAAAGTCATTAAGAAGTCTTTACACTTCTGAATCCTTTTTGGGAAAAGAGCCAACTGCAAAAAGGTGCACAGTATTAGCAGAGACTCCTAACTAAAGCCATAACTACTCAGGACAGGCATCAACTCTGACTTGTTTCATGCATTTTTTTTCATACTCCTGCATTGTTTTAAAGACTTTCTGCTCAGATTTTTTTTCTAAAATTACTTCTGTATCAGAGGTATGTAACGATTAGTTATGTATGTGGACTGTATCTGGAGGAAGAGATGCTTCCTTCTTAAAGAGCACTGCTAAGAGTTGAAGTGTTCTTGACTCAGTAGTTGGTGTTCCTGTTTTGAGCTGGTGTCCATTAACTGTGTGTTTGGAGGGAGATAAGATGGAGGGAAGGTAGAATAAAATAATAGAATAGCTATCTAATACTTCTGTGCTTTCTCAGATAATGAATACTATATCAGAAACATGCCTTTTTCCATCTTCCTTTTTAGCTTCCTTTTTAGCTTGGCCAAAACTAATATACAAATAATGACTTCTCCCCACATACGTGTCTGCAGATGTTGTGAGGCTTTCTTTGCTGGTATTTTGGTCAAATCGTTGAGAAGTCCAAAGGATGACTCAACTAGCTGAATGCCTCAAGCAATTGGATTGTGTGATTTACGAGGATTAGTCTCTAATCTTTAACATAATTTTATGGGATGATAGGGAAGATGAGTTTTATGTCACTTTTTTTTGAAGTATAAATTTAATTCAGCTGTTCATGCTAGTACAGGTGTAATTGAAGATATCGATATAGGAACAACTACATCTGTTCTATCCACATAGGATCAAGGGTCAGATCATGGTGTTTTTACAATGCAGAATGAGAGAAAAAAATTAGAATGACAGCCACGTGAACTCTCAAATGAATGGATGGTCAAATTCAGTGTCTTCAGTGGTGAGATGTATAAAGCATGCCCTTTCCCACCAACGGGTTTCCCCATTTAGGCCAGGTGTGATAAAGATGAGCTACCTGCCACCTACTTCATCTGAGTAAACCTTTAACCTCTGAAGTTGGAGGTATGATGAAATGCTACCTTTGGAAGAAGTAAGCTTCTTTCCACATGACTAGACAGTAAACTTCTGCTGATGAACTGTATTCAGCAGTTGGTGAGAGTCCTCTGCAGTAGGATTCAGATGCTTTGCGTAATCCTGACCTGTTTCCTTTTTGCTCCCTAAAATCCCATCAGTGTGTCCTCACAGTTATGCTGTTGCTGAATTTATGTGTATCCATTTTTGCTTCTTTGTTTCAGAAGATGCATTCATAGCAAAAGGTTAACTTCATTCATAAACTAAGGGCTAAGGAGTGGACAGAACCAAGCAGGCTTGCAAATCCACCACAATTCATTGCAACCTCTTATGAGGCGATCCAAATGGACAATAATCCAATGAGGTGTTCCAAAGAAACAACTGCTTTCATGTTTAATGTGGCTGATGTTCCTGAATGCCTTTGAAAGCAGAAACAACACTGCCAACTGGGCAGAGTAGTGCCCACTTTCCAGCAGTGCTGATGTCTGGAGTACTTTGTATTCCTTATAAACTGCATTGGAAGTGGCAATTTGTAAATCTGGCACTAGTTTGATCAGAGAAAGGAAGAAAAAATAGTTGCTATAGATAATATAGGCTTGTACCTAGAAGACTTAAATGAATTGCTTTGCTGTAGCCCATGAACTAGTTTCTTTTACCATCTACCAAGGTGATTTGGGAATCAGCCCAAACAGGAATATACCCCACCAGGCTCATTGCTCGGATTTTGTTTTAATCATTGATTTCACTAAATGCTGGGTTGCTGTTGGACTTCTCTGGATGAGATTTCCATCAATGGAAAATGAATTTGTTGGGACAGTAGTGAAGAAATACAGTGAGTACAAGCCAAAGGCAATCAGCAAACACCAGATCCACTGCATCTGCAAGTTGTAGATGTTCAGCAAAATGTCGTCTGTGCATCAGGTAGGCTTAATATGTGGTACATGCTGATTGGGACGCTACCAGCATGGTGGCATGTACCTACCCATTAAATACCCTCAGAAGGCCAAATCCTGTTCTCATTTTCACCAACATGAAAATAGAGTGACTTTGAACTTCATAGAATCATAGAATAGTTTGGGTTGGAAGGGACCTTTAAAGGTCATCCAGTCCAACCCCCGTGCAATGAGCAGGGACATCTTCAACTAGATCAGGTTGCTCAGAGCCCCGTCCAGCCTGACCTTGAATGTTGCCAGGGATGGGGCATCTACCACCTCCCTGGGCAACCTATGCCAGTGTTTCACCACCCTCATTGTAAAAAATTTCTTCCTTATACCTAGTCTAAATCTACCCTTTTTTAGTTTAAAACCATTCCCCCTTGTCCTGTCGCAACAGGTCCTGCTAAAAAGTTTGTACCCATCTTTCTTATAAGCCCCCTTTAAGTACTGAAAGGCCGCAATAAGGTCTCCCTGAAGCCTTCTCTTCTCCAGGCTGAATAATCCCAACTCTCTCAGCCTTTCTTCATAGGAGAGGGGTTCCCTTCCTCTGATCATTTTTGTGGCCCTCCTCTGGACCCACTCCAACAGGTCCATGTCTTTCCTGTGCTGAGGGCTCCAGAGCTGGAGGCAGTACTCCAGGTGGGGTCTTACCAGAGCAGAGTAGACTTATTTAGTCTACTCTGTGGTACTACTAACTTAGTGGTAGTACTCTAGAATTACATCAACACTATGACTTTGAAAGCTGGCTTTTTTTTTTCTTTCCATTAGTAAGATGGACTATACATCCTATAAGTTCCTTTGATATCTCTGATCATTGTGTTTCAACTGTGCTTTATCTCCCCACATCAGATGACTATGCCTGATGTCCTGAGCACTGACAGAATGACACTTATGTAATGTGGCTTGTTGATGTATGATGTCTGACAGACATACAGGTGATACCTTCCTTTTCATATATGATGCACCCTGCCATACTCTGTGTGGTGTTGTAGGGAAGTATTATACAGGGAAGATGCACTTTTTTTTTTTTAATGCAATAGCTGAATGAACTGTTGTGGAATCACAGAAGCCCTCCAAATCCCTCACATTGACCATGCAAAGTTTAGACTTAAGCTTCTGTTCAGGGATAAGACTTTTCAGTAGCTCTCAAGCAGCCTAATCCACCAACCTCAGTGAGACCGAATCTGAACTGTCACAGAGTACAGTTTGAGTTCTCACCTCAATCCTTCACTGACATCTGAGAGAAGATAGGAGGAAGTCTCTAAATTTCTGTACTCATGGTGTACTTATCCCTTCTCCTTGGGAAACAGGGCAATTTGCTGAGAAAGAAGGAAAAACATAATAAGGATCTAAGATTTATCCCACAGTAGACTCATAATCCTAATGCTGGCCAGATGTGATTATGTAACTACAACATAATTGCATCTCAATGTTAAATATCAATTTTTGAGATGTTGTGTGTCTGCAAGATTCCTTGATATTATTAATGTAGCTGGGAAGATTAAAGATGAGTTGCCATCTACCTCTGCATTTTTTGTGTTTCCTGATCAGCCAGTAATTTAGGTGTCCACTGTTGGCCATTGAATTGCACTTGATAAAGCACACCATTGTCATTGTAGTTGCTGGCTATCAGGTATCAGTGGGCTTAAAGTATGCCATTACTGAAGAAGATATGGTCTCTGCCTCAAAGAACTGTTTAAAAAAAATCCCCAAAACAAACAAACACCCCTCCCCCAAACAAAAAGACCTCTTAAACAAACAAAAAACCCATGCACCACCACCACCACCCCCCCTTAAATAGGCATTGAAAAGATACTGGGGATGTAAGTAGGAAGCGGTAAAATGTTTGCTGGAGTAGGTAAGAACATAAGGCTGGGCTTTGCATTGGCAGCTTTAGCAGGACTAAGGAATTCAGGAGTTGCTATTCCTGAATTGCTCTCTGTTAGTTTTCATTAGCGAGATTACAGGAAAGAAGGCAAGACACTTGTGGACAGAGCTGACAACTGGATTGTACCGACTCTGTGGATGAGTGGAAGTTTTCCATTAGCACTAATCCAATAGCACTGATTTCAAGGGAAAAGAGGCAGGTTTAACACTCACCTGTCTCTGTCCTGTTTTATGGAAGTAGAGTGTCTTATAGCCTTAGGCTGCATAATTTGTGCCTCATTGGTATTTAGGTAGTTGCACAACAAATGGGTTCACTTTTTCCCCCCCAGGTTTTCTCACAACAGGTAGTCTTTCTTGCTAGAGGAGGGGGCAGCTCCTTTTAGCTGCTGCTGCCAAGGAATTCACTAAGGTCTTGGCATTTGCACTCCGATGTTAGAGAGCAAGAGGAAAAGACTGGGAAAGTGCCCAATCACTAAGACCTTTAGAATCAGACTATATTTTCCAAGCAGCTGTCGATGGAGTGTGTGTGAGATTATTATTGTTTGCAGAAGCTTTATTGATCTTGGCTTTGAAGCCCAGAAATCTGTTTACAAGAGCCTATAAAAATGAACGGCTACTTCTTTTGCTGAAGGTTAACACACTGTGTTTGTTTAATTGAATTGAAATGGCTTTGTGTTGTCTAAATATCAGTGTTATTGAATTTTTGAGTGATTCTAGATTCTCCTAGTTGGATAAAAATATATAGATAAAAAGCAGTATGTTAAAAGGGAGTGCTATCCACTTCATTAAAACAAGATAAACATAGATCTGAAGAGAAACACTGTTGTCTTTGACAGAGTTGACTGCATGAGAAGGTCCTTTTAGGTTTCCAAGTCTGTTTTGGTTTTTTTTCTACAGTTTGTGTTATTTGCATCTGTGTTTCTTTGGAAACAGTAGAAAGAAAGGAAGAAATGCAGAAGGCCGAAAGTGATATCTTTGGAATATCCAGCTCTTCCAGAAAATTGCTTGATGGAAGGAGGATCTTGCTGTAGTGAAATGGGAAGGCTTATATTTATTTACAGCTTCCTGATTGCAACAAGAAAGCTGGAAACTTGTGGTACTGCTTGGCTGTACTGAGTTCTTCCGTGGACTGCTGTGGGCATTTTCCCCTTCTGGTTTTCTTGTTCTGAAACCAGTTCATCAAGCCATTTGTCTTTCAGTTTCATTACATAGCTTTTTCTTTGCCCTGCAATTTGTCAGGTAAATGTAATGTGTGTTGCTGACTGTACTGTAAGCTTAAGACACAAAGACTTAATACAGAAGCAGAGTTTACTAAAAAATGTACATATGTGGGTCATGATATTTGTTTTGCAGCCATTTGTTTTCCTCCAGATATTGTATTGACAGGCTTTCTTAAAAAGATCTTAGTTTTTGTCATGATCTGATTAAACATGGGAGTGTGTTTGAAAACTGCCATCATCCAGGATGCACCGGGATAGGCTTAGAGGCAGTCTTTTTCCCCAGACCCTTCACCATGTATTTAGCTGTCTATAATACGTTTTGCCTATATCTATAAATGGATCAGGATGTTGCTGAAATAAGTGTTGCATAAACACAGCAGGAAAAGGTTGCCTGTGTCTTGATTATACCCTCAGTTATGTCTCTTGTGTTCTGCGTACTGTCAAGCTACTCTGTTAGGGACTTTCTTTCCGCTTCGGTGTCCCCTTCATTGTCCTCTCCTCTGGGTACTAGACAGTTACATATGACAGAGACCAGTGACTGCAGCTCACAAGTGACCACTGACTGCAACATCTGCCTCTCTTCAGTTAATGACTATTTTCAGGTTTTGTGTCCCTACACCGATCTGTACATGTAGAGAGACTACAAGATTGGAAGCTAAAAGGGAATAAATAGAAAATGGCCAGGGGGGTGAAGAAAGGTATATTTTAATCTCTGTGAGAAATTGGAATATTTAGCACCAAGCCAGCAAGTGTATCTTTTTTCAACCCAACACCATGAGTGCTCACTGTATTTATTTATTTATTTATTTATCTGTAGAATTACTGTGAATTTCCCCCACCCATTTGCTGAGAGCTCAAACAGAGCAGTGGTGTTCCCCAGGGAATATAAAGTTACACAGATCATTGCTCTCTGTCAGGGCTTTCAAATCTCACAATGCTCTTGATAAGGTTTGTTCATGAAACAGGTTCATCATCTATTAAATGTGTTCTCCAGGGAATGGTTGATAATATAAAATTAAATGAGAGCTGAACACAGAGGATATCCTGAGCAGCTGTATCCCTCTGGCTAAAACTTTCTATTAGCAGATGCTACTTAAGTAAAGGTGAAAGGAATACTAGCAGTTACAGATAATAAACCCAAAAAGATTCTTTGAACCCTTCTCTATATCAATGTGGTCTTCATTGGAGCTTTTCAAATCTTTGTCCTACTATAGCTTAAATAACTCCATCGTGAAGACTAATGCTATAAAAAGAAATAAATTAAGTTAGAGGCTTATTTGAAATCCTTTCCAAACATTAAAGGTCCTGTTTCAAAGCCTTTGATCTCAATAGGTTTTAGATCAAACAAAGACTGTAGGTTCGATCCTTTCGTGACTTGCATATCTGGAACTTGAAGGGGTGGAAAATCAGTGAATTTCAATTTGCATGTTCAAAATGCAGTGCATACAAGGAGGGGTGAAGATGTGATAGATGCTTACTCTTTTGATTTGCCTTAAGGAAGTCTCAACTGAGAAACAGTGCCTCTTCTGCATTGAAGTTCTCTGGAAGATCTGCAGTTGAGTTCGTTATGTGCAGGAACAGCACCTGCTTGGGTAGGGAGGGAAGGACATTGTAAGAAGGATCCCAGATGGCTTAGAATTGTATTTATTTTGTAATTGAAAGTTTGTTTTGTCTGTTTGTGGTAAATATATTAGTAAGTACAACGTTGCATTGTTTCCGGTAACAAGGACATCTTTTTTTTTTAACTCCCAGGTGATGCTGCAATTACATTTGCAGTGAGAGTTGAAGTGAATGCTCTTTAGGAATACTTATTTTTAAGTTTGGGATTTAGCAGTCTTACAGATTAGTTAGGTTTCAGTAATAATAAATGTTTATGTATTATAGAATGAACAGGTGAAAATTGTCAATTTTCTCTCAGTGGATCTGTCTATATTGCAAGATTTTTATTTTTATTTTTGTTAATAGTCCCAGCAGAGGATCTCAGGGTGAGCTCCAAAGGATGCTTGTGCTGTTAAAGGTCTAACCACAATGATGTGAATATAGGAAATGCACTGCCTGCTTTTTTTTCCCCAATCCATACATATAAAACTCTATAAACCTCCACAGGTTTTAAAGCAAGCTAAGCTATTTAGTTAGTCATTCCTCCTTTAGACCTAAGCTTGAGGATTTTTTTCTCAGCTGGGGAGAGCATCACTGGTCTTTAAGTCAGCATACTGTGGGAGCTCCCTGCTTTCTTTGGAGATTACATATACTGTCTGTTGCTCTAAGAGAGACCAAAAACTCTACGCTCGGGCCTTCTTGGGCAAAAGAAACCTTTCACCACATGGTTGACCATTCCTAGTCCTATATGAAAACTAGAGGGAAGATTAGAAATATTTACATGGTAACATAAAGCTTCCATCAAAGGCATGATGCTTTTGGTGCATCTTTCTCCCCACCTTGGATATTTTCTGAGCTAAATATCTGTGTATGAGTGTAATGTGTTCAAATGGTTGAACATAAAATTTTCTATTGTTCTTGGTAATAAGAAGATTCCTGTGGTGTAACCATATTTGTGAACCAGTTTTAGGTGATTTATAATAAATATGAGGATCTGTGTTTTTTCTATGAGGTTTAACAAGGCCAAGTGCC
>NW_009203474.1:1918-2892 GCF_000690835.1 Fulmarus glacialis | reverse complement strand
CCCAGCCGAAACCAGGACAGTAAATAAGAAGTATCTTTAACCAATCCCTCCCACCCAGCTACAAACCATGACCATATACAGTTCTTACATCAGACTACACAAGATCCTGCTTCATTTCAGCCATATCATTAGCATAAGCATTCAAATCAACAGATTTTTCAGGCATAAAAGCAGAATCCAACAGCAGTTAAGCCACGTGTCTTACAACTGACAACGTAATCCTTATATCACTGACAGTAGTACCATAACAAAAAAGAATGGGTCTTTATTGTCCTTACTGAACTTGAGGGGCTGCAAGAAACCAGTGAAGTTATGAGCATGGATTCTGTAACGTCATTGTCAGTATAATTTCCAGATCAAAGATCTAGCCTCCTGTTAAGATGATCAAATACAATTTTGATTTCAGATGACAAGTCATCGCAACACTACATTAGGTAGAGTATAAAATCTTATCACCAGATTTTCAGCTAGTTTAAGTCAACGTATTCTGCTGAAGTCAATGAAACCAAACACACTATGATATGAAAGAAATCTTTCAGTGTGCCTCAGACCTGGAAAAATAGCTCAAAAAATGTCCATAATTTTAAATACAAATTCTCTGTATTTCCCACGATCTCTTGACATTGAGCAGCAGTAGGACCCTAACATTTACTTTCAATATATTTCTTACTTGACATTAATTTTTATTTTAATTTAAAAAGGGGCAACTGAAATCTAAGATTTTAATAGCTACTCACAAAAATTAACAAGTACATACATTTGTTCCAAGATTTAAATTACTTGTATAATTTAAAGACCTTCAAAGACTATTAAAGACTATTTAAAGACTATCAAAGCTCCATAAAATGAAATTGATACATTTACCTACTAGTGTAGAAAGCTACAAACTTCAGGAGATGACCAAAGGTGCAGAGGATAGGCTAAAGTAGAAAAAAAAAACCAAAACCATGAGTTCTACAGAAAAATGAGTGGGT
>NW_009203474.1:0-1847 GCF_000690835.1 Fulmarus glacialis | reverse complement strand
CCACCCATTTGTTTTTTGTTTTGGTTTGGTTTTGGTTTTGTTTTGTTTTAAAGGAAATGATTTTTCCATTGTGAAACATATTGTCAGGGATGTAGTGGAGGCCAAAAGTTTAAATGAGTTCAAGAGAGGATCAGCCAAATTCTAAGACATGTGCCAACACTACCGCTATAGAAAGGATCTGCACCATGTTGAAATGCAAACAGCTATTTTGATAACTACACATATCATTCACTAAATTTGTCTTTTACCCTGTTGTATAGTTACTAATGTTGAAAAAAGTCACTGCCATGCAAGAAATTAAACTTACAGTACTTTATGCGTTGAGAACACCATGGCCTGTCACCTCATGGCAGTGAAGTCTTACAACTTACACATTCCAGTTGGACACCAAAAAGTTCTGAGGTGGACTGCTGACTGTATTCAATAGTCACAGCTGATGTAGGAGCATATGATAAACTTTACTTATTTGCCCTTAACTGATGCTCCAAATATTTTAAAGTAATTCTTCAAGTAGGTTACTAGTTTGATTATCCTTCATACAAAATTACCCTTCAAATGTAGGATTTCTGTTCTTTTCAAACCTAATGCATGAGCAGAAATCAAACTTACATAACCACTGAAATGTAGGATTTCTGTTCTTTTCAAATCTAATGCACGAGCAGAAATCAAACCTTCATAACCACTGAAATCAGTGCAAATTTTTCAATAAACTTTAGCAGCATCAGTCCTCAAGTATCTTTCATAAAGCAAAAGCTTCATTCTTCAAAACATTTTTTAGCAAATGTTAATAATGCTGCACCACAGGCTCTCACTCCTAGTCACACATGTTCTTCCTGAGACTGTTATGCAACTTAATATTTTAAAAATCACCATCATAACTGTGTACTTGATACAGGTTTTCCCCTTTTTAAAGTCTGATGATAGGGAAAAGCTGCAAGTACTACAAAACCAGGCAGACTTGCTTGTTTTTGCCAAAGAGACAAAGATTAAGCATTATTAAAAAATAAGACTATTGCCTATCTTTAAGTATCCATAAAGCTATGAATATTAACAGTATGATGGCTTGTTAGCATCAATATTTGGACACAGACATGCAAAATGTCCATTGATTGAATTCCAAACTCTATGAATTAATTGCTGGGCAATTCCCCAAGGACAAAACATCTATTAAAAGCCAACAGTAAGCCAGAGATCTCTTTCCATTTCATATGGTAAAAAAATATAGTGAATCCTGGAAATAGGAATAGAAATTAGACAGAATTTTAAAATAAAAATATTTAAAAGTATTTTCATTTCGTACTGAACTGTGATTTTATCTGTAAAATAAAAATATCAGAATAATACACTTAATCCATACAAAAAGGTTCTATCCATTGAACTCAAAACTCTTAAAAGCAATAAATTAATTGAGCCAAAGCATAAAGTGGCCAGCCTTAAACATTTCCATCAGAGGATACTGACAAAGTAATCAAATCCTAGAAGTGTTCCAACAATTTCTTTATCACTCTTCATCACAATATGAATGCATGAAACTATGCATTTGTCCACAAATTCTGTAAATAAAAACAAAAAAATTGAAAGGTACAAGAGATTATTTTATAGAACATCCATTTCTTAGAATAAAAACCCTGACATTGTGATGGCAAGAAAGTAATTGCCATGGACACTGGTAAAACCCACAAAAATAAGGAAAAGAAAAAGACACAAAAAATGTATTTAATAAAATGTTTCTTTGCACACTTTACTGCTTCTATTATGTAAGCAACTTCCCGAGGCAGTGGGCTGGAACACTGCAGGAACACGCTCCCCCCAGCAAGAACACTTCACTGCCGCTGCTACGCGGTTAA